>NC_091995.1:99200769-99466406 GCF_044704955.1 Pristiophorus japonicus
GGGGGGGGGGGGGAGAGCAGGAGCTGGCCGTGGGAGGAGCCTTATTCACACAGCCCCAGTGAGGCCATTGGGCCAGGGCTAGGGGCTGTGTGCTTCGGGCCCCTCCCACACAGTTCGGCGCCTGGAGCTACTGCACATGCGCACCCACTGTAGCGTGCATGTGCAGAAGTCCCGGCACTGTTTTCAGCGCAGGGACCTGGCTCCGCCCCCTAAGCTCCTGCTGCGCTGCGCCGAGTGCCAGCAGGGAGGTGGAGAATACGGAGGATTTTTTTAGGCGCACTTTGTGGCGCGAAAAACGGGCGTCCAGGTCGGGACTGCGCCGTTCTAGCCGCGTGTGGAAACTTGGGCCCATAGAGAGGGAATTGTCTCAGTGACAGGAAACAGAGAGTAGGGGTGAACGGTTGTTTCTCGGACCAGAGGGAGGTGTACAGTGGCGTTCCCCAGGGTCAGTACTGGGACCACTGCTTTTCTTGATATATATTAATGACTTGAATGTGGGTGTACAGGGCACAATTTCAACATTTGCAGATGACAAAACTTGGAAGTATAGTGAACAATGAGGAGGATTGTGAGACTTCAAGAGGACATAGACAGGCTGGTGGGATGGGCAGACATGTGGCAGATGAAATTTAACACAGAAAAGTGTGAAATTATACATTTTAGTAGAAAGAACAAGGAGAGGAAATATAAACTAAAGGGTACAATCCTAAAGGGGGTGCATGAACAGAGAGACCTGGTGGTATGTGTGCACAAATCGTTGAAGGTGGCAGAGCAGGTTGAGAAAGCAGTTAAAAAAGCTTATGGGTTCCGGGGCTTCATGGAGAGGTATAGAGTACAAAAGTGTGGAAATGATGATGAACCTGTATAAAACACGGGTTCGGCCCAAACTGGAGTATTGTGCCCAATTCTGGGCACCACACTTTGGGGAGGATGTGAAGGCCTTTGAATGGGCGAAGAAAAGATTTACGAGAATGGTTCCAGGATTGAGGGACTTCAGTTACAGGGAGAGACTGGAGAAGCTGGGGTTGTTCTCCTTGGAGCAGAGAAGATTGAGAGGAGATGTGATCGAGGTGTTCAAAATCATGAGGGGTCTGGACAGAGTAGATCGAGAGAAACTGTTCCCATTGGTGGAAGAGTCAGGAACCAGAGGACACAGATTTAAGGCGATTGGCAGCAAAACCAAAGGCGATGTAAGAAAAACCTTTTTTTTTTTTTTAAACACAGCGAGTGGTTAGGATCTGGAATGCGCTGCCCGAGAGGGTGGTGGAGGCAGACTCGATCACTATTTTTGAAAGGGAGTTGGATAAGTACCTGAAATTAAAAAAAATTGCAGGGCTACGGGGAAAGGGCGGGGGAGTAGAACTGGCCGAGGTGCTCTTGCACCTTGACGGGCCGAATGGCCTTCTTCCGTGCTGTAACCGTTCTATGATTGATTCCATGATACTTGACCCATGACTCCAGCCCTCTCGATGTGCAAGCCAGTCTACACCAGGGTGAGATAAACAGGGAATGGACAGAGTAAAACCAACAGCAGGGGTGGGGGTAAGGAGATTCGATTCAGTGACAGTCAGGATGGTACTGTGGCCCCTCACAACGACACCAATGTAAAGCAGACAAGCAAGGCCTGCTCCCTCCCAGCACTCTGGTAACCAGTGGGTACCAACTCTGCGTACTTGGACTCAACAGCTTTTGTGGAAAGCAAAACTGCTTTGATGCAGCACCCCTCTCCTGGCCCCCTTCTCCCATTCTGAACATACCTTCAACTCCTGGGAGACAAACGGTAAGGGTCCATTCATCATGGCTGGTGTTGGTTTAAGATCAGTGAAGTTGGAGGCTTGTGTGTTGACCTGACTGGCTGCGAGCACTGGGATGATGTTCGCCGTGCTGACTACAGATACGCTGACTGGGTCTTTCCTGCACGACAGACATCCAATTAAACCAGATCAGAAGACTTCAACATTACACGATAACGTTATGTTAACGCCAATCTACATTAACTGGTTTGCTCATCTTATTCAGCCAGATGCCTTCCAGACATTTGTACTTTACTGACAGCAGCAGCCCTGAATCCAGCAGCAAAACTAGCGGTGTCTCAAGGAAAATAAATGTGTGAATGTTACCGGATGTGGGCAACGCTGCATTTAATGCCCCTCCTTAACAACCAAGCGGCTTTCTCGGCCACTCGGGGCACCAACAATCAGTCAGCTAGTATGTGACTGTGGTCACACATAGGCCAGAAGGGCTCCCTTCCCTGAAGGAACATTACAAGTACAATCCGGCAGCCCACGAGTTATTGATGTAGAGAATTCAATTTCACAACTTGGTGGGACTTGAACTTGTGATCTGTGGGCTACTAGCCAATCACCCCACAACAGGGCGGTGGCTGGTGTGCAATGGCCACCCCACGGTAAAGGAATTCACGCACAGGCATCTTCCATGCTTAAAATGAGTTCATCAGTCACCTGAGTACTAATTTTTAGTGTGGAAGCAAGTGATCCTCGAGCCCGAGGGACTGCCTATGATGATGATGACCCCACAACAGTCTGACCCTCTGGGCCTCCAACAATCAAACTATTGCAAAACTTTCACACACACTCATTTTTAGTGAGTGCTGATCTAATTGGGCGGGGCTGATGTGGGGACCAATGTTGGAGGGATTACTGACCCATCAGTGCAGGGAGCAACTCACCGTGTCACTGCTGCTTTTCACAGCACCACTGCAGGATATTACACAATGAGCTGGAGCTGTGGTACTCACACATTATTCTGTATGGGGGTTGTCCCACTTGGCTGGCTGTTTGTACTGGAAGGAAGACTATAGCTGTTCTGATGTTCCATGCTGTTCTCAGCAACCACTGCACTATAACCTGCAAAACACCCACAGGTGCTATTCAATATAAGCAGTACCCCAGATGTATTCAGGAGTGATGCATCACTGATGTATTTAGAAAATACAGCAAAACACGATAATACAAGTCGAGGATTTAATGTGAGCCTCGGAGCGTGTGTAACAGGATCTACACGATTACGGTGACTAGTTTACTGTTAAAGGGAATTCACCATTTATCATTTTTCATGCAAATTTTGCACTCCTAGCAATGAATGCTATAGAAAGAACTTGCATTTATATAGTGCCTTTCATTACCTCAGGATGTTCTCAAGCGCTTTAGAGCTAATGAATTACTTTTTGAAGTGTAGTCACTGTTGTAATATCGGGAAATGCGGTAGCCAATTTAAGCTCAGCAAAGTCCCACAAACAGCAATGAGATAAATGACCAGATCACCTGTTTTAGAATAAATATTGGCTTAACCCACAAATATGCCAGAGTGCTCCCACTGAGCCAAGGCACATGTTATGCAGAGATAGGGCACTCTCTGATTTGCACAGCATGGGTTAGATGCAGAGTAAAGCCACCCCCACCCTCCAACAATGCGCCTCAGTGTCAGACGGAATGCCTCCCTGAACCAGTGTGGCCGCCCTCATGACCAACCCGAGTGAGGCAACGACTCTGCCAATTCGGGCCAGCTTTGTGTTGTGGACTGAGACTATTCTAAACTGATTTGACGTGGGACCCTTGTAGTCAGCAGTCAGAAAAAGACTTTCATCCCATCAGGCTGGGCCGGGTCCCGGGGGAAAGGCCAGTGACAAACTCACTGCCACCACTCAGTCCCCGCCAATGTTACACCTCCAAGCATCAATAGTGTAACATTAAACAACCGCAGCATGAGTGGGCAGCATTACGTACTTGCAGTCCCATTTTGCTGCTTGCTGGTGGGAATGGGCACGGCATTGGCAGGTCGCGACTGGAATGAGCTGGTGGTGTTGATTGTGGTAGTTCCTGCTGCCACAGCTGCTGCATAGGCAGAGACTGAATTTGTCCCTTGCGTCCTGGAAAACAGGCACGAGTAAAACATCATTGATAAACTGCTCCTTCGAATCTGAACGAGGAAGGGCATCACAGTAACTTGCTTCTGAAATGGTCCCGAGGTTATTGACTCCACTACCCTACCCAGTCCATTCCAAACCGGATGAAGAACTCCCTGCTATCCGTATTACATTTTCCTTTGACCAGTTTAATCTTTATTCCCTTGCTTTAGTGCCACAGAAATTGAATCAATGCCTTTAAAACAAAAATAATTCTTACAACCGTGTCTACTTCTGCAAGGCCTCCTCTCAGTCAGCGCCTTTCATAGGAGCAGGAGGAGGCCATTCAGCCCCTCGAGCCTGTTTCGTCAATCAGATCATGTATCTTACACCTCGGTTCTGTAATCCTTAATACCCTTGTGTATACAAAAATCTGAAATTTTCAATTGACCCCCAGCCTCAACAGCTTTTTGGGGGGAGTTTTCCAGATTCCCACGGCCCTTTGTGTGAAGTACTTCCTGACATCACCCCCGAACGGCCTGGCTCTAATTTTAAGGTTATGCCCCCTTGTTGTGGCTGAAGAGACCCGGTTTGGCCAGCCTCTGCTCACAGCTCAGTGCTCGGACACTGGAGGAGTCAGTGTTGCACGTGTGAACGTTCAAAATAATTCTATTCAAACAATGATAAACCCAGTCAGCCTCTGGGACCTCATGGCATGGGTGTGAGCATCAGCCTCTGGCCTTCAGATTACATCTTAGAAGTTTCAGGAAGTTTAAAAACTACAGCAAAATATTGCTACAATCCCAAACATTTACCTCCTCTAGGCCACTTCTTGTTCCTCCAAAAGCCATTTTGACTTTGTTTCTGATGGGAATCAGATCGTGAATTATTTTAGTGAAGAATTGATGCAGTCATCAAAGCCTCTCCTACAGGGGGGGAGGGGGGGGGGGCACACCACACCACACCATCAGGGCAGGAAGAAAGGATGTCGGGCTGAGGTTACACAGGTACACATCTGAACCATCATTCCGAAGCAGAGTTCAAACATTCCCAAAGAAAATGACTGTGACTGGGCCTGAAATCCCATTAATTAAACCAGAAGACGCCATGCACCAAGCAGCTATTTCACACTCGCCTTCTCTCAGACAACAAGGAATCCAACTATCCCCCAGAAGGATTAGCAGCACAAACTATACAAGCACAGTTTACAATTCATTCCTTTCTCTCCCCCTTATTGGATCTCTGGCCACGTTTCACTGACCAATAGGAGGGTGGGCTGACAGGCTTTCTGCAAATGTTGCTGCAGCCATCCTACAGAAAGCGGGTGGAAGGAGCACCGGCTGACTGCGGCTCTTGGGAAAGCACACGGGGTTCCCCATGGCATCTCCCAGCACACAGGGACTCAGCGTGTAAAACCCCGGTGTGAACGTCGCAACACTCCCCGAGTGAGGCACAGACCACGAGCTCCCGTTCAATCAGCCTGAAAATACTCATCAAAATACACTCCGACTGCACCACTGAGAATCTCTCCCATCTCGGACTCCTTGTGGTGTCCTTGAAGCTGCCAATTTAGTGCAGAGTAGTGGCTGGCTCTGCGCTGTGGGCCCAGTTATACCTGGAAAGCTGGTCGGGACCACACTCTGGGCTCATTTCTACCAGGAACTGCAGTCTGAAGGAGGAAAGATGACCAGGGTACCAGGAGAACGTGCTTTGAACAGTGCCATGGGATCTTAACGCCCAATCACCAGACTAGACGGGGCCCCGAATTAACGTCTCACCCGAAGGACAACATGCCTTCCGATGGCTTGACCTCCGACATGCAGCACTGGAGTGTCGGCCTAGATTATTGGCCAAACTGAACTGAAGTGAACCCACCATGGAGCCAGACATGGGGGCTCTGTTCTTTACTATAATGGAGCGCTGACTCCCTAGTGGCCCTTGTGCACTGTACCAAACTCGTGTTAAAGAATAAGATATTTTATACTACTGAAGTACAAAGGATGCTACGAAAAGGGTTAAACTCATTCCTAAATGCCCGTGCTGGGGCAGGGCGAGGTGCTGTACTTACAGAGAGTAGCTCTTGCTGGACTGCAGCAACTTATTTCCCCCGTTACTGGAGCCGTTCGAGGGTAGGGTTGGTGTTTTTGTGCTGTTCAACCCCTGCACACTCTGGGAAATAGAAATGGATGGAGGGAGATTGTTACCATGGTGAGCCTTGCTGCCAAGAACCTTTGCAGGGGACTGAGGGTGGAAGAGAGAGCAGAAAAGTTGTGTGAATACAAGGCAAGTAGGAAGGAAGGAGAAAGAACATTTCACTCTCAGATCTTTCCCGACCACTTTTCCCTGGCTCTGTACTTGCTTAAAAAGTTGTTAATCTCTGATGAAAGGTCATCGACCTAAAACATAAATGGTGTTTCTCTCCCCACAGATGCTGCCTGATCAGCATTTTATGTTTTTATTTCAAACTCCCAGCATCAGCAGTATTTTTGTTAAAGGCGGGTTGAATTATACAGACAATGAGAAAACAGGGAACATCGGAAGTTCACGACCCCAGCGCTGCAGTCTACACCGTCTGGTAACGGCAGAAACCGGGCAAGTCCCGATGGTCACTGCAGGCTCTCAGAGCGGGGGAGTTTCAGCCCGTGTGGGACAGGGGAGGGAGCACTTGCACATTCTGATCCACAGCTCCCCGCACTGCAAACTCTGAGCATTAGGCAGTGAGGAGAAGGTGGCAGATTTCTCGAGGACAGAGGAAGAATAAATGCAAACTGCCCATGGTTAATGAGCTGCTGCAGGAAAAGCTACTGTCCCCGCCTGATCCCTTGGCCAAGAAGCCGTGAGCTGCTGGCGAAATAAAAGGCTACAGTTACCCTGCACTCTGGCCCAGTAACACCAGGAGTTTTGGTTGGGATGGGAGAATGGAATAATCACTCTGTGAATGACCCACTCTACACTGCACAGCTTGCTCTCCCGAAGCTGCAGCCTATATGCAATGCACAAGATGGGGCTCGAGCTGGACTTGATGGTAAACAATTTAAACTTCCTCGAAAAGCAAACTAACCATGCTCATCTCGCTGTCTGACCTACTCCGTTTCCGCTCCTCTTCATGATTTTCCTGCAAATAAGAAGCATTTCAAAATTAGCACTTAGTCATCGTTAAGAAGCTCAACACCATAGTGATTCCATGGGTCCCTGTACCCGTTATATACAAATAAAGCTACACAGAGCAGGATACTCCCAAGTTCCATCCGTATGGTGGAGGCGTTTCAAGATTCTCCATGCTGGAGGAAGATCAGGCTTGGCCATGATAGGCTCACAATCCAACGATGTCCTGACTCACGAGAGTGCCGATTTGGGCGAGGTCCTGGCAGACCATTGCTGCCTGCAGAAGCACATCCCAGCGCAGGAGAGCAGAGGAAAACCCTGCTCAAAATAGCAATTCTAAATTAAAATGAAGCAAATGGATCTTACAACATTACATTGGGAACCAATACCTGATCAGCATCCTACACAGAATAATGACTGCAAAGGCTGGTCGCTTCATTGGCATCATAGCTTCACCCATCAGCAGATCAGATGCCATGATCTAGAAACATGGCGTAACCCAGTGAGGTGCCAAAGGTCTTATGGTACATGCCGTGATCAGGTCAGCATAAAGTAATTAATTACTATACTGGTCAGGGCCCAGGGCAGCATTCCCACCTATTCCCTACACGGGCACCATCTGACTGGTCAGTGTACGACGTGTTCTCCTTTTTAAGATGGATCCGTCTATTTGTATTGCCAAATTTAGCATGAAGGACATATGATTACTCACCAGGGACTGGTTGGCTGGACTGAGGGGTACAGGAGAACTCGAGGTGGTTGAGGTGGGAGTGCTGTTACACTGGTTAAAAAGCTCATCTTCCACATTGCTGTTGCTGTTACTCGCTGGTGATGTTGCCATTATTGATGTTTGTGCTGGAAAAATGGAGTGAAGTCCATTAAAACCAGAAGGTATAATTGGTCAGACTCATGTCCATCCCCAACAAGGCATAGTAATCCGACAGGAGCAGAGTAGGAAGGGTGTGACTCCCTCCTAACTCAGCATTGTTGGCCTGCCTCCCTCCCCTCAGTCCCCAGGGCTAAATGAATAGCACCTGAAGCTTGCTGGAAGCTGCTCACCAATTTACATGTTCCACACCAGCTTTGCTCCAAGTCTCTGCCCTGATTGGAAGCAGGACTCAGCTGCAATGAGTAACGATGGTTAGTTTGGCAGTGACACTCTACAGCAGCCAATCACAGTGCTGCACTCAATACTTTGCATAAACCAGCTAAAGTATCCAATTCAGACTCCTGTTCTATCACAGGCTGAGCTCAGACTTTGGTCATTCATGAGCTTATTTCTGCCTTCAGGTCACAACTTTCATCCTCCACTATCTGCGAGGACTATTGTAACCGTCATTGTAACATCAGCCTTGAAATTAATTAATTGTTCTAAACAGCTACCTAGCCATTTGTTGACCAGAATATTAATGAGCACTTGTGTTAACTACAGCACCTTTATCCCCAAACCTTTATCATCCTGTCCATTCAACCACTATCCAACTCAGCTTATTCAGTAATAAACTCTTCAGTTTAAACAGATATGACCGTACATTTTCCAATAGCACACTCTGCTTACTCTATCTGTCTGATGTACATCTGTCAACCCCTTGAATTTATATGCCTTGGCTTGCTACTCCAGCTGTTATCACTTGCTTGCTCCCCGAGAGACAGCACAAGGCCACAGAGTATTTCCGAGCCTCACTATTCATCTTGAAACAACGATCTATTTTAATCCACTGCAATGTAATGAGCTCCAGCCTACAGCTGGGATCAACAGGAGCCACTTTATTCAGCGTGATTATGGAGCACCACATCTTTAGTTGAGTATTGGCCTTGGAACTCACCAGTAACCATCGCTTATTCATCCTAAACCGTTGGCTACCAGCTCCACCGACAACAAGGAATGTTTTCTGTTCATTTTACATGGTTCACAGGAGTATAAAATATACCAAACCCCTTCAACAACGAACAATATTCTTTGAAGGAGTGAACTCCAATTGAAACCGTTCCAAATCGAGCAGGTGGGGACACCTCACAAAGTCTTCCTAAAGGGAGGGGCTTAACACACACTGCTTCACCAAGCAGTGCATGCCTCCCATTGGCTAGTATAAAGTAGCTTTGCCATTGGTTATAGACAAGCCACCTGACATGCAGCCCGTGGGAGATAAAGTGGAGCAAAATGAGAATATTCTTACCTATATCCTCAAGATCAAGGTCATCGTATAAAAACTCATTTTCTTTAAAGTCCGGGTCCTGAGAGGAATCAACATAATATTCAACATCGTCTTTGATCTTCTTAATCTGGTCCACTTCTATCGTGCTGTTGTCTAACATGCGCAGCAGAGTTTCCAGCATTTTAATGTGGTACCTGTGCCTCTCGATGTGTTGTTTCAGTTCTTCGAGCCTGTCCTGTTTCTGCAGAAAGATTTCACGGGTTAGATAAAGGGCTGAGCAATCAGGTCAGAATTAAAACTCACTCTTTTTAATCAAACTCAAAAGTGGCTAATCATTAGCGGCCTTCAATTATTATTTCAAGATTAGCGCACATTTACACATTTTATATCAGGGATGAGAGACTGGCAAAATACAATGAGGTTCAATTAGTCCATGGATTATGATTCAGAATGTGTAATATAGAAAGGACTTGCATTTAAATTGCTTTTCATGTCCTTTAGTTGCTAATTTAGTTGCTTTTACTGTGCTTTTATGGGCAAACGCAGAAGCTAATTTGTACAAGGCAAGATCCCACAAACAGCAGTGAGATGAATGATCAGTTAATCTGCTTTGGAGCTGTTAGTTGAAGGAGGAATATTGGCCAGGACACTGGAAGAAATCCCTACTCTTCTTCAAAAAAGGGCCATGGAATATAAAATGCTGTTTAATGTCTCATCCAGAATACAGCACCTCTGACATGCCAGTACTGCCCTGAAGTGTCAGCCTGGATTATGTGCTCAAGGCCTGGATCAGGCTTTGAACCCATGACCTGAGTCAAAGGTGAGAGTGCCACCAACTGTGCCAAGCTGACACAGCCTCAAATCCACAACATATTCCTGCTTCACAGGGGGTTTCTGACAGGGAACCCTGGGCGAGGCCCTACGCACCTCTGTGAACAATCCTCTGTTGCTTGGCTGCCATGCAGAAATGTCACGTTGCACCTTTTAAAGTGGGTCTGACATACCAAACAGTATGTACAGCAATCACAATGCTCACCTAAAAGCTGTTTGAAAACACATTCATTAAAGTACTGCAGTAAATAAAAGTCTCATAAAGAAAATTTTAAGACTCTTTTAACAATAGTTTTGCTGATAGTCTTAATTAATGCAATCAATAATAACAACTTGCATTTATATAGCGCCTTTAGCGTGGGAAAACACCCCACGGTGCTTCAGAGACACAATCAGACAAAAATGGACACCAAAACAAAGGAGGGTGACCAAATGATTCATCAAAGAGATGGGTTTTTAAGTGAGAGAGAGATAGGAGGTGGAGGGGTTTAGGTAGGGGCGTCAGAACACAAGACCATGAAGGGCGAAGGCACGGCAACCAATGGGAGGGGGAGATTGCACAAAAGGCCAGAGTCAGAGGATCAGAGAGCTCGGGGACGGGGGATTGCAGTATTAGAGAAGGTTGAGATAGGGAGGGTCAAGCATGAAGGATGGGAATTATAAACATGAGGCATTGGGGGACCAGGAGCTAAAGTAGGGCGGCTAGGGCGATGGGTGAGCAAGCGTGTTGAGGGATAGGATATGGGCAGCAGAGTTTCGAATCAGCTAGTTTATGGAGGCTGGAGGATGGGAGGACAATACTGGAATAGCTAAGTCTGGAGATGATTCAGTGGCAGATGGGCGATGTTACGGAGGTGGAGGGAGAGTATTCGTGGTCAGAAGCTCAGCTTTGGGTTGAATAGGATGCCGAGTTTGCAAACAATCTGGTTCAGTCTGAGACAATGGTCGGGAAAGGGGGGGATTGAAGTCGGTGACAAGGGATGGAGTTTATGGCAGGGACCGAAGACTTTGGCTTCAGTCTTCCCAATGTTTAACTGGAAGAAATTGTGGTGCATTAACAATACATTCTTGTGGCAACTATCACTTGCTGAATAAACATAAAATACCGATAATTAACATGACCAGGGTGAACAAGGTGAAGAATACTGGAGATGGGAAGTGAATGAACAGCAAGCCTGGTAAGTTCAACATTCTCACAATAGGCATTTGTACATAGGGTTTTACAGTAACAGGCATGAGACGTATACACAGAGTTTTACAGTAACAGGCGCATGAGATGTATACACAGGGTTTTACAGTAACAGGCGCATGAGATGTATACACAGGGTTTTACAGTAACAGGAAGTTGAGATGTATACACAGGGTTTTATAGTAACAGGAAGTTGTGATGTATACATGGGGTTTTACAGTAACAGGAAGTTGAGATGTATACACAGGGTTTTATAGTAACAGGAAGTTGTGATGTATACATGGGGGTTTACAGTAACAGGAAGTTGAGATGTATACACAGGGTTTTACAGTAACAGGAAGTTGAGATGTATACACAGGGTTTTATAGTAACAGGAAGTTGTGATGTATACATGGGGTTTTACAGTAACAGGAAGTTGAGATGTATACACAGGGTTTTACAGTAACAGGAAGTTGAGATGTATACACAGGGTTTTATAGTAACAGGAAGTTGTGATGTATACACGGGGTTTTACAGTAACAGGAAGTTGTGATGTATACACGGGGTTTTACAGTAACAGGCATGTAGTCAGGGCTGTGCCTGTGGGCTGAGTATGAAAGCACTTCATTCTTACCTCTTTTTCACCCTTCTTTTTCCTCGTCACTGCTGACAAAGTTTCCATTTCACTTTCAAAGAGATCGACCTGGGAACAGCAAGATGATTACCTTCACTGATCTACATGGCATAGAATGAGGCTAAAAAAATCAACTTTAATTTCTACGCTAAAGAACATTTCCAAATAAAGTAAACTCTGGGGACTCACCTGCATATTTAACGTGTCTATCGTATTCTGAAATGGAAGAAGACAGATCATGAAAAAAATAGGTGCATACAATTCATTTGAATCACTTTCGAAATGTCAAGATTTGATATATTTTGCTCACAAGACTGCTTGTCTTCAAAGAGCCCTGGGTGTTAGACGGTGTTGGGGCATGGAGAGGGGACAGGAGCAGCTCATGCTGTCAATCTGCCGTTGGGCCATCAGTCAGTGGGGACATATCTGCCACACTGTCGTAACAAAGCACTATCCCAACACCCCAGCAAGGCATGGACCACCACAAATGGAATCAGTGGACTGGAGGCCAATAAGCCTCTGACCCTCCAATCCCTGGTTCGTGGAGTTAGTGTCTTAAACTTGCCATTTCTTTTGAGCTATATTGCTTTTAACAGTTCCAGCTATTTGGAAGGTATAGAACAATGACACGGACCATTTAACTGTGAGTCTGTCACACTGTTGATAGAACTCCTGCTAGGCCAGGCTTCAGATCCCAAGAAATTCCACGACAGTTGCAGGCACCTGAATACACCCCAAACCTTCCCCCGGCCCCTGACTGATATTCCATTCCCACATCCTTTGTACACACCCTCTTTCCTGGTCGCTGCCCTCTGCAGCTGTACTTGTGGGAAGACACAGCGTGGCTGTTTTCCAGTGAGTGAACCCATCGGTGGAGACCTCCTGAGTAACAGCAGCAAAGAGAGTGCCCGGGGTGACAGTGTTGCTGCATTGCCTGCATCAGCAGCATTTGCAACGGGGCCTGCGCATAAACAACAACTTACATTTACATAGCGCCTGTAAACGTAGTAAAACGTCCCAGGCGGTTGGGAGGTAACATTAATTAGGTGGGAGAAATGTACACTGCAAGGAAATAATAATTAATAAAGGAAATCAAGGATAAATTAAACTGAAATGCAAAAGGGAGCAACTCTCATAAAATAGTACCAATGGAGAATAAAAATGAATTAAAAAAAAATATATATATAAAAAAATAAATGAAGAGAAAGCAAAGGTGAGAATATGGCAGTGTTCCCGGCGAGGTGGGAGTTCGCGACTCACCACTGACTCTCTCTCTCTTTCACCGGTGAGGCGGGAGTCCGCGACTCACCACTGACTCTCTCTCTCTCTCTCTCTCTCTTTCACCGGTGAGGCGGGAGTCCGCGACTCACCACTGACTCTCTCTCTCTCTCTTTCACCGGCGAGGCGGGAGTCCGCGACTCACCACTGACTCTCTCTCTCTCTCTTTCACCGGCGAGGCGGGAGTCCGCGACTCACCACTGACTCTCTCTCTCTCTCTCTCTCTCTTTCACCGGTGAGGCGGGAGTCCGTGACTCACCACTGACTCTCTCTCTCTCTCTTTCACCGGTGAGGCGGGAGTCCGTGACTCACCACTGACTCTCTCTCTCTCTCTTTCACCGGTGAGGTGGGAGTCCGCGACTCACCACTGACTCTCTCTCTCTCTCTCTCTCTCTTTCACCGGTGAGGCGGGAGTCCGTGACTCACCACTGACTCTCTCTCTCTTTCACCGGCGAGGCGGGAGTCCGTGACTCACCACTGACTCTCTCTCTCTTTCACCGGCGAGGTGGGAGTCCGTGACTCACCACTGACTCTCTCTCTCTCTCTTTCACCGGCGAGGCAGGAGTCCGTGACTCACCACTGACTCTCTCTCTCTCTCTTTCACCGGCGAGGCGGGAGTCCGTGACTCACCACTGACTCTCTCTCTCTCTCTTTCACCGGTGAGGCAGGAGTCCGTGACTCACCACTGACTCTCTCTCTCTCTCTTTCACCGGCGAGGCGGGAGTCCGTGACTCACCACTGACTCTCTCTCTCTCTCTTTCACCGGCGAGGTGGGAGTCCGTGACTCACCACTGACTCTCTCTCTCTCTCTCTCTCTCTTTCACCGGTGAGGCGGGAGTCCGTGACTCACCACTGACTCTCTCTCTCTCTCTTTCACCGGTGAGGCAGGAGTCCGTGACTCACCACTGACTCTCTCTCTCTCTCTTTCACCGGCGAGGTGGGAGTCCGTGACTCACCACCGACTCTCTCTCTCTTTCACCGGCGAGGCGGGAGTCCGCGACTCACCACTGACTCTCTCTCTTTCACCGGCGAGGCGGGAGTCCGTGACTCACCACTGACTCTCTCTCTCTCTCTTTCACCGGCGAGGCGGGAGTCCGTGCCTCACCACTGACTCTCTCTCCCTCTCTCTTTCACCGGCGAGGCGGGAGTCCGCGACTCACCACTGACTCTCTCTCTCTCTCTTTCACCGGCGAGGCAGGAGTCCGTGACTCACCACTGACTCTCTCTCTCTCTCTTTCACCGGCGAGGCGGGAGTCCGTGACTCACCACTGACTCTCTCTCTCTCTCTTTCACCGGCGAGGCAGGAGTCCGTGACTCACCACTGACTCTCTCTCTCTTTCACCGGCGAGGCAGGAGTCCGTGACTCACCACTGACTCTCTCTCTCTTTCACCGGCGAGGTGGGAGTCCGCGACTCACCACTGACTCTCTCTCTCTTTCACCGGCGAGGCAGGAGTCCGTGACTCACCACTGACTCTCTCTCTCTCTTTCACCGGCGAGGCTGGAGTCCGTGACTCACCACTGACTCTCTCCTCTCTCACCGACGGTGCGCTGAGTTGTGGGAGCAGCAGGTGGTCTGTAGCTGGCCTGAACTGTGCCAGCACTGATGCAGCAAACAGCACTGTGCCTCTGGAAGGTATGTGGACTGCACTGCCTTCACTTACCGTCAGCCATTGACAGATCTCTTCCTTTTCCTTCTGTGCCGGATCCACCTTCGTCGCTGATCCCAGCCCTTCTTTAGAATAGGCTTTGGTCTTTGTTTCTCTCTCCACTATCTTGAACCTTTCCATTTGCTTTGTAGAAAAGATTTAAATACTTGAACCGCAAAACTTTAGAGACTTAAAAATCGCAGTCTGCATTCTCTACAGCCTAGCCCCGCTCGCTTGCTCTGATCAAACCTCCTTCAGCTGACCAAGACAGGCCACAGACTCCTCCGTGACTGGCTGACAGGAGCTACACTCGCGGCGAGGGGGACAGCCTTCCTTTTCTCCCTCTCTCGGGTGGAAGACTCAATAATCACAAAGCAACACAGGAGAGCTGACCAAACTCCCAATAACTGAGGCCGGCAGGTTCGAGGGTCAGGATGGCCCAGCACTCAAACCTGGAACCTCCGGATAATGCGGGAAGTGCACAAAGCCCATTCAGGCCCCGCCTGTACTGGACTAAAACCCTCGGCACAGATACGTCAATTATCATCATCACTGTAACACGTCAAACTAATAACTTCCTTCAGTAAAGAGTAAGCGTTAAAATGCATGCAGAAATAAAAGAATTAACAGTCATAGTTAAGGCCATCAATGTTCAGCATTCAGTCATGTCATGCACGCACATCTTTGCTGTCAGTACTCAGCAGCCATGTGTTTTTCTGGGTATTTTTCACACTTTCACTGAGATCTACAATAAAACCACAATCTCCCTTGTTTCAGTTTCCATTTTGATTTCCTTCACTGTATATTATATGAAAGTGCCGGAACAAGTCTGTATGATTCTGCAGAGAATAGGCAAGAAGTGGGGTTTTGAGCTATGTTAAATAGGGCAGTGGGGAAATCGCACAAAATGTGGCCCAGTATTACAGAAGATAGTGAAGCACAACACGATCCGTTAGCAGACTAGGCAGCAGAACCAAAGGGAAGGTATTTGCCCGCAACAGCAGAAAAGCGAGGACAGAATGTACAATGTTCAGGGCAGACAGAAAGCAGCAGATTTTCTGGTTGGTGCTGTGCTCATTTCAATGCTTAGTGCATCACACCAAATGTAATACCTGCGTTAAAACTGTGCAGAGAGGAATTTGGTCAGCGCCAACCATCCAGTCCACCCCTTCCTGTTTGATGTACACGAGAATCAGAGCAAAGCAACAGGAAGACCTGGTGGGAAATGACTTGAGTATTGGGAGTGGAGTAAGGACATGCTGTACAGAACATGTGATGTCAGCGTGGTACACAATGGTTTCAGGAGGTACTACAAATGATGCGATAGAGCGAACAGGTGCTGTACAGCGCAGCGACACTGCAAGCGTGCAGTGCGGTACATTACCGTTTCAATGAGTTTCCGGTTTTCTTGTAGTTGCCTCTTGTCTTTGATTTCGTTGGAGGCCACCCATGTCTTTATTTGGTCTCGCAACCTCTGCAGAGACAGAAGAGCACAAACTTAAACCAATGAAATAGGACGTGTTGGTTCTGTATCGGAACCAATATTGATCGTGGGCCTGCCGGAGAAACCCAATGTCCATGTGGGCGCCGCATCAGGACTTTAAAGCTTAACACAAATCCGATCAAACTGCTTTGGATCCAGCACTGCGGGATGACACTTCGCTACTGGCTTGACTTCTTAAAAGTTTCCTGATTTGTATTTTTGTTTGAATGCCAATAATTCCCTCTGCAAACGTGTTAAACATTCACAGATATTTCTGCTGTGCTGTTTCAATGTCGCCAGTATCCCATTTATTTTAATGCAGACAGTGGGAATTCAACTCAAAAATACAGCAGCTCCTCTCGTTCAGTTAAACATGACAGACATATTTAAAAAGAGCAGGATTTCATGAACCAAAACCATTTCTGTGATGTCAGATTTCCCTCTGTCCTGTGTAACCACCGACTATGAGAGCCAGCATCAATTTGGAAAGGGTTCATATGGATTCAAGCATGAGAAAGGTTTCCTCAAACTCTACGTTTTATTCTACTCTTTGATGCAAGGGAAGTTACACGAGAAGCTGAAATTGGATTAGTGATATGGTATGACCCAAAATTCATTTGTTCCATCATACTATATTCAAAAGATCGTCCAGTCATTATCTGACCTGTTCATCACATACATCTCCAAATCGATTCTAACTCCTGGGAATAATGTGACCTGCCAGCGAGTGGCTTCAACACACCAGGGCAAGGCCAACAATGCTGCAAACGCAGCACCTCAGCAAAACTCATCAGCCACTGATACACATGAAGACAGAGTCTGAGAGAGAGAGAGGACAGAATGGTGGCGAGTCTGTTCTGTTGTGTCACAATTCACAGCTTCTGGCAAAGGTCAAGCCATTCATACTCTTATCAGAACTCTGACTCTCTGCAACACTCTAACCCAGCAATCCAGTTTGTGATGTAGACAGTGGGTTGCCTCACCGCTGAGCTCTCCTGTCAGCTCTTCCTCCTCGTTCATCGTTATCAGCATCGCTGAGCAGCGTAAAGGTGCCACTTGGTATTGTGCAACAGGAAGAGAATACGAGATGACATCTATTTCAGGTGAAAAGCGAGCGTTTCACTGAGCCAGCTTGTCATCCCAACTCATCGCTGATTTTGTTGGGATCTTGCTCTGCACAGAACAGCTGCTGCATTTACCTATACACCTTTGTATGTGAAGAGCGGGAAGGATTCTGAAAGTAGCAGAGTCTCACAGCGGCCGCATAATGTAACCTTCTCTGACATGCAGGTTGGAAGTGACGGTACCAAATTTGTTTGGGGGGGAAAAAAATAATCTTTTCCATTGAGCCACGCACAAGCTTTTAGCTGCAGAGATCAGCTGAGTAAATGCACAGTCCGTCTACTCACACTAGTGATCTCCATTCTTTAGTCATGGGGTGCAGAACCAAATCCTGTGACCACCAGAGAGGGCAGGAAACAAGAGAGAGGGCAGCCTGCACACTACTGCGCCTAGTGGAATCGCATCACTCTGCGAATCAGCAGAATTAAAGCCTCTGCTTTGGGTCTATTCTCACCTGTAGTTTCTTAATTTCTTTCTTCAGGTCAGCTTCGTATTTCTCCTTCTGATTTGCGTTTGCTGCGCTGTGAACCTGATTACAAGAAGACTCCATTAGGTCACTGCTCACATAGCTCTCAGTGCTGCGTGTCACTAGCTCAGCGTTTGTGTTTGCTCTAGGAACTAGGAACAGCTAAACAGCAGCCTCGATAACCCAGGTCATGCCTTTAAGGCTCTGCTTGGAGAAGATCACCCACCTTCCCTGAACGAAGTGTTGCATTGGCTGACACAGTTTCTTGTGTTTGAGTCTGTGCTGCAGTTAAATAAAACCTCAGCAAGCATATTTAAGAAATTGAGTTCAAAAGAATTTGAGTGCTTCAGTAATGGCTAATTTCCCTTTTAACAAATATTTAGTTCAACACTTTCCAGCTGGGCTTCCCGGCCATCACCCCAACCCCCCCACACTCACACAGCAGGCCCTCTAACTGACACTAAGCTGCCCAGACGGACATCATTTACTGTGTTGGGGAGCTCACTTAACCGTCACTACACTGTGAGCACGCCGCCTTGTATCAACGGTGCATCAGTGCTCCCTTTGCTGATTATTTCACTAACTCTGTGGTGTAAACTGCCAATACCCTCTGTGCCTGACAGCTGGATTTAGATGATCTCACTGCCTTAATGCTTAGAAGGAGCATTTCTTATGATATCCATAACCCATGGTTTCCCCAACGATGGCAATAAAGGCCACCCAATGAACGGGATCCCAGTATTTATAACCCTCGATGTGGCTTTGCCCGAGCTGCCCTTCACTATCACTTGCCTGCCTTTACTTCAGTGTTGTTTGTGGGGTTTTTGTACACTGTACGGGACAGAAGAGGGCAGACTTCATTCCACACCAGGCATTATCTTCATCTGCAGCTGGACGGACATAAACTCAGAACACTGAAAATTGTGAGGATTTGGGAAATTACTTCAGTTCGCAAGTAAAAAATAAAATCATCAGGAATCATATTATGTGCAAATTATACAAGAGAGAGTTTAAAAAAGGGGAAGGAACCTTAGAATATCATAGTACAGTAAGATAAAGCTGTGAGTCACTGGTCAAGGACCACATACAATCAGTTCTGCAGCCCAGGGGCCGTCTGCAGGAAGGCCACATCAACATTTAAACAGCAGTTTATAGACGATTAAACGGCGACAAACAAAATGTCCTTTTAAGAAAGCAAACCTTTAATTCTATTCCTTTTGCCCTCAGATCTCATAATCTCACCGTCATTGGGTAAGGTCCCACACGTCAATGTCAAGTCCAGGTGGGGAAGGGGGAAGTAAGAAGAATGAATGAACAGAGTAGAGATTTAAGAGAAATAGGAAAAAAAGGGCCAGGAGAAATGGAAGACGGGGGATGAAGAAAACCCGGACTCTCCAATGTGTGCCCTTTTTGCCCTCTAAGCGCAATATTTGATCATCACAGGGCAACTGCGGAATCTAACGGGGGAACAGTACTAGCGACAGGACTGGGATACTCTATGGGGTTTCAGGCCATCGCCAGTTTGTCACTCGGCAAGTTAAACTTGGCTGAAATCCACACCAGCTCATGATATCTAGATACAGCCAAATTTCCTTTTTACAGCCACACAAGAGGTTCCTTTAAACAGGGTCCTGGCCAGCCCCCATCCTTCCCTCCACCTTCAGTATTCAGTTTTGTTTCTTTAATGAAAAATGTCTCCTATGTGCTATTTTAATTCCTTATTTTTTTGCAACAAACAAAAGAATTCATATCTTGCACCTTAGTGTTACAGGACAAAAAGTACAGACAATGCTGCGCCTGTGGCTTGCCTAAGTGGTTATTCGTCAAAATCAAATATTTATTAAAATTAAAATTTCAGTCTTTCACAAAGCATAACCTGAGAAGCAGGGACAGAGGTGACGGGGAGAGACAGAGGTGACGGGGCGAGACAGAGGTGACGGGGAGAGAGACAGTGACGGGGAGAGACAGAGGTGGCGGGGAGAGACAGAGGTGACGGGGAGAGACAGAGGTGACGGGGAGAGACAGAGGTGACGGGGAGAGAGACAGTGACAGGGAGACGGAGTGACAGGGAGACGGAGTGACAGGGAGACGGAGTGACAGGGAGACGGAGAGACGGGGGGGGGGGGGGGGTAGAGAAACCGGGGGGGAAGATGGGGGTGGAGAAGGGGGGGGGGGGCAAGATGGGGGGGGGAGACGGGGGGAGAGGAGAGACGGCGGGGGTGGGGGCGAGAGACGGTGGGGGGGAGACAAGGGCGGGGGCGGAGACTGGGGAGGGGGGGATACGGGGGGGGGGGGAACAGGGGGGAGGGGAACAGAGGGATGAGGATGAGAGTGCAGTGTGAGATGGAAAAGCTTTAATAATAGTTTGGTCCTAGTTTGAAGATAGTTTGGCATGGAAATGATCGCAGGCGAGCAGCGAAGGAGTGTATCAGTCTGTGACTATCCCAGAGGACCCTGATCTCAACCTGCTACAAGAAAGGAAGCAGCCAGCTTTTACCAACTCTACCTTTTGCCAGATGTCTTCGAAGGTTTCTACACCCTCACTGACTTTCTTCAGACAGCGGTCAATTTCCCCTGCAGGACAGCAAATTGAAGGAATTAACGTTTCTTTTGAATTGCTGTGTCCATTTGGTAATGGCCAATTAATTTTAATTAACCTTAAAACTGATGGAAAATCTCGAGAAAGAAACCCCATCTCCAAACAAACCCTTAAAGAATGCAGTCGGATAAACACACAGCATCATTCTGAGGGTGCAATGACTCATTGTAATCACAGAACAGCATTGATGGACATTCGGAAAGTTTATAAACACAAGCATTATACGGTCCATCCCCGGGCAAGACATGGTGTTACACCACATGCCTCTTACACACACCATGCTCCTCTTTATTGGAAGATGTAAGGTTACACTTTTCTCAACGCTCCCTCCTCTCAAATCTCCAGCCCCTCACGCTCAGTATCCCCCCACCCCGCTCGGCCCAGTCACCCCCTCCTGGCCTCGCCCCACACGCTCTCGGTCCCCGTCCCCGCCCCCTTTTTGGCCCCGCCCCTCCTGCTCGCCCCCGCTCCTCCTGCTCAGTTCCCTCTCGGAGTCCCTGGATCTACTCGAACACTCTGTTTTACATTGCCTCCAATGCCCACATTTGGGACTCAGTAATGAAGAGTTTGGAGTGCCTTGATCATACTGAATGGTTGCCGAGGGAGCAGCACACCCCTGGACACACTGTACCGTCAATACACAAACCCAGTGGATTATCGCTGAGCCTGCTGTTAGCTCACCGTTCCAGTTCTGAATAAAGCCAGTCAGCACGTTAGCTGCTCGCTCTGTCAGGAGTGCAGTAAACCCCACTGCCAAAATTAGTTGCACCATAGACTGGCAACCAAGATGGAACTTGAAATCTTGGGAATCCCATCGCCTACGAGTACAATCGGTGCTGGTGTTTTGTAAACCAGCCTTAATAAACTTTTCACTCACTGTTACTGCTATTGATTCCTCAATTAGTGGGAATTAAATCCAGCTCTGTGCAGAGCTGGGGTGAGGAGCGCTGCAAACGGATGAGACACACCAGGAATCCCATAGGGAAGTCACGGAGTGCAGATGGACGAACAGAAATACTGCAGTGACCGCAGACCTGATCGTACTACATGAGGGGCCTTGACCAACACTACCCCCAATATTTCAAAAGCGAGTTGGATACGTACCTGAAGGAAACAAACTTGCAGAGCTATGGGGAAAAGGCGGGGGAGTGGGACTGGCTGAAGTGCACTTGCAGAAAGCACGACAATGCTCGTCGTGCACACTGGCCTCCTTCTGTGCTGCAAGCAGTTTATGATTCTATAAATCAGGGAGAGCAGATCAGGATGACAGGGCCTAGAATGGCTTCACCAGGAAAGCTAATCCCCCTCGCTTCCCCACAAATTGCCACAATTCACAGGCCAATCTCTTACCTTGCAATTTCCTTTTATCAGCCATGACTGAACGATCAGTCAGTGCCTTAAAACCATGCTCCAGTGCGCTGCAACATAGAGAGAATTTACAGTCAGTGACTCCAGACCACATCATTAAATATACCCAGCAGAATCAAGCGTGCAGTAAAAACGATAACATAACAGCCAAAGACTGCAACTAGATACAGAACCCGATACAAACATACACACCACAACCCAACACAGTGTAACACACACAGAGCCCGACACACTGTAACACACAGCACAACCCCCGACACAGTGTAGGACACACACCACAACCCACGACACACTGTAACACGCACACCATAATCCCTGACACACTGTAACACACACACAATCCCCGACATAATGTAACACACACCATACATAACCCTGGGCACACTGTAACACACACACACAACCCCCGACACACTGTAACACACACCATAACCCCCGACACACTGTAACACACACACAACCCCCGACACACTGTAACACATACCATACATAACCCCGGGCACACTGTAACACACACACACAACCCCCGACACACTGTAACACACACCATAACCCCCGACACACTGTAACACACACACAACCCCCGACACACTGTAACACATACCATACATAACCCCGGGCACACTGTAACACACACACACAACCCCCGACACACTGTAACACACACCATAACCCCCGACACACTGTAACACACACACAACCCCCGACACACTGTAACACATACCATACATAACCCTGGGCACACTGTAACACACACACACAACCCCCGACACACTGTAACACACACCATAACCCCCGACACACTGTAACACACACACAACCCCCGACACACTGTAACACATACCATACATAACCCTGGGCACACTGTAACACACACACAACCCCCGAAACACTAACACACACGACAACCCCCGACACAGCGTAACACACACACCACAACCCCCAACACACTAACACGCACCACAACCATCCGACACACTGTAACACACACACCGTAACCCGACACACTGTAACACACACACCACAACTCCCGACACACTATAACACACACACCACAACCCGACACACTGTAACACACACACAACTGGACACACTGTAACACACACACCACAACCCCCGACACACTGTAACACACACATCACAACCCCTGATACAATGTAACACACACACCACAACCCCCCCCCATACACTGTAAAACACACCACAACCCACGACACACTGTAACACACAACCACAACACCCGGCACTGTAACACACACACGACAACACCCGACAGTGTAACACACACACGACAACCTCCGACACACTGTAACACACACACCACAACCCCCGATACAATGTAACACACACACCACAACCCCCTACACACTGTAACACACACACACAACCCCCCGACACACTGTAACACACAGACACCACAATCCCTGGCACAGTGTAACACACACAACCCCCGACAGTGTAACACACACACTACAACCCCCGACAGTGTAACACACACACCACAACCCCCGACACACTGTAACACACACACAACCCCCCACACAATGTAACACACACACCACAACCCCCGACACACTGCAACACACACACCACAACCCCGACACACTGTAACACACACACCGTAACCCGACACACTGTAACACACACACAACGCCCGACACACTGTAACACACACCATAACCCCCGACATACTGTAACACACACCATACATAACACCGGGCACACTGTAACACACACACAACCCCCGAAACACTAACACACACGACAACCCCCGACACAGCGTAACACACACACCACAACCCCCAACACACTGTAACACACACACCACAACTCCCAACACACTAACACGCACCACAACCATCCGACACACTGTAACACACACACCGTAACCCGACACACTGTAACACACATCACAACTCCCGACACACTATAACACACACACCACAACCCGACACACTGTAACACACACACAACTGGACACACTGTAACACACACACCACAACCCCCATACACTGTAAAACACACCACAACCCACGACACACTGTAACACACAACCACAACACCCGGCACTGTAACACACACACGACAACACCCGACAGTGTAACACACACACGACAACCTCCGACACACTGTAACACACACACCACAACCCCCGATACAATGTAACACACACACCACAACCCCCTACACACTGTAACACACACACACAACCCCCCGACACACTGTAACACACAGACACCACAATCCCTGGCACAGTGTAACACACACAACCCCCGACAGTGTAACACACACACTACAACCCCCGACAGTGTAACACACACACCACAACCCCCGACACACTGTAACACACACACAACCCCCCACACAATGTAACACACACACCACAACCCCCGACACACTGCAACACACACACCACAACCCCGACACACTGTAACACACACACCGTAACCCGACACACTGTAACACACACACAACGCCCGACACACTGTAACACACACCATAACCCCCGACATACTGTAACACACACCATACATAACACCGGGCACACTGTAACACACACACAACCCCCGAAACACTAACACACACGACAACCCCCGACACAGCGTAACACACACACCACAACCCCCAACACACTGTAACACACACACCACAACTCCCAACACACTAACACGCACCACAACCATCCGACACACTGTAACACACACACCGTAACCCGACACACTGTAACACACATCACAACTCCCGACACACTATAACACACACACCACAACCCGACACACTGTAACACACACACAACTGGACACACTGTAACACACACACCACAACCCCCGACACACTGTAACACATACCACAACCCCCAACACACTGTAACACACACATCACAACCCCTGATACAATGTAACACACACACCACAACCCCCCCACACACTGTAAAACACACCACAACCCACGACACACTGTAACACACAACCACAACACCCGGCAGTGTAACACACACACGACAACCCCCGACAGTGTAACACACACACGACAACCCCCAACACACTGTAACACACACACCACAACACACACACAACCCCCGATACAATGTAACACACACACCACAACCCCGACACACTGTAACACACACACACAACCCCCCGACACACTGTAACACACACACCACAACCCGACACACTGAAACACATACACGACAACCTCCGACACACTGTAACACACAGACACCACAATCCCTGGCACAGTGTAACACACACCACAACCCCCGACACAGTGTAACACACACACTACAACCCCCGACAGTGTAACACACACAGCACAACCTCCGACACACTGTAACACACACACCACAACCCCCCACACAATGTAACACACACACCACAACCCCCGACACACTGCAACACACACACAACTCCCGACACACTGTAACACACACACCACAGTCCGACACACTGTAACACACACACCAGAACCCGACACACTGTAACACACACAAAACAACCCCCGACACAGTGTAACACACACACACACACCACAACCCGACACACTATCACACAAACCACAACCCGACACATTGTAACACACACACCACAACGCCTGACAGTGTAACACACACACCACAGCCCGACACACTGTAACACACACACCACAACCCCCGACACCGTGTAACACACACACACCACAACTCCCGACACAATGTAACACACACACCACAACCCCCGACACACTGCAACACACACACCACAACCCCCGACACACTGTAACACACACACCACAACCCGACACACTGTAACACACACACCACAACCCGACAGTGTAATTCACGCACCACAACCCCCGACACACTGCAACACACACACCACAACCCAGACACACTAACACACACACAACCACCCGACACACTGTAACACATGCACAATTCCCGACACAGTGTAACACACACACCATAATCCCCGACACAGTGTAACACACAGACAATGCCCGACATAGTGTAACACACAGACCACAACCCCCGACACAGTGCAACACACACCACGACCCGACACACTGTAACACACACACCACAACCCGACAGTGTAACACACACACCATGACCCGACACACTGTAACACACACGCCACAACCCCCGACACAGTGTAACACACACACCACAACCCCCGACACACTGTAACACACACACCACAAACCGACACACTGTAACACACACACCACAACCCCCGACACAGTGTAACACACACACCACAACCCCTGACACACTGTAACACACACACCACAAGCCCCGACACAGTGTAACACACACACCACAACCCCTGACACACTGTAACACACACACCACAACCTTTGACAGTGTAAGACACACACCACAACCCCGGACACAATGTAACACATATACCACAACCCCCAACACACTGTAACACGCACACCACAATCCCCGACACAGTGCAACACACACACAACCCCCGACACACTATAACACACACAACACAACCCGACACACTGTAACACACACACCACAACCCGACACAATGTAACACATACACCACAACCCCCGACACACTGTAACACACACACCACAACCCGACACACTGTAACACACACACAACACCCGACACAATGTAACACACGCACCACAACCCCAGATACACTGCAACACACACACATCCCCCGACACACTAACACACACACAACCAGACACACTGCAACACACACACAACCGGACACACTGTAACACACACAACCCGACACACTGTAACACACACACCACAACTCGACAGTGTAATTCACATACCACAACCCCCGACACACTGTAACACACACACCACAACCCACGACACACGAACACACATGCCACAACCACCCGACACACTAACACAATTCCGACAGTGTAACACACACACAACCACCCGACACACTGTAACACACACACCATAACGCCCGACAGTGTATCACACAGACAATGCCCGACATAGTGTTACACAGACCACAACCCCGACACAGTGTAACACACACCACAACCCGACAGACTGTAACACACACACCACAACCATCCGACACACGGTAACAGACACACTGCAACCCGACACACTGTAACACACACACCACACTCCCGACACACTATAAAACACATCACAACCCGACACACTGTAACACACACACCGTAACCCGACACACTGTAACACACACACCACAACCCCCAACACAGTGTAACACACACACCACAACCCCCGACAGTGTAACACACACACCACAACCTGACACACTAACACACACACCACAACCCGACACACTGTAACACAAACACCACAACCAGACACACTGTAACACACACACCACAACCCGACACACCGAAACACACACACCACAACCCGACACACCGAAACACACACACCACAACCCCCGACACAGTGTAACACACACACCACAACCCCCGACACAGTGTAACATACACACGACAATCCCTGACACTGTACCACACACACCACAACCCTTGACAGTGTAACACACACACCACAACCCCGGACACAGTGTAACACACATACCACAAGCCCCGACACACTGTAACACACACACCACAATCCCCGACACAGTGTAACACACACACAACCCCCGACACACTATAACACACACACCACAACCCGACACACTGTAACACACACACCACAACCCGACACACTGTAACACGCACACCACAACCCCCGACAGACTGTAACACACACACAACCCCCGACACACTGTAACACACACACAACCCGACACACTGTAACGCACACACCACAACCAGACAGTGTAATTCACGCACCATAACCCCAGACACACTGTATCACACACACCACAATCCAGACACACTAACACACACACCACAACCATCCGACACACTGTAACACACACACCGTAACCCGACACACTAACACACACACCACAACCAGACACACTGTTAACACACACACAACCGGACACACTGTAACACACACAACCCGACACACTGTAACACACACACCACAACCCGACAGTGTAATTCACACACCACAACCCCCGACACACTGTAACACACACACCACAACCCAGACACACTAACACAGACACCACAGCCATCCGACACACTGTAACACACACACCACAACCCGACACACTGTAACACACACACCACAACCCCGACACACTGTAACACACACACACCACAAACCGACACACTAACACACACACAACTTGACACACTGTACCATATACACCACAACCCAACACACTGTAACACACAAACCACAACCCCCAACACAGTGTATCACACAGACAATGCCCAACATAGTGTAACACACAGACCACAACCCCCGTCACAGTGTAACACACACCACGACCCGACACTGTAACACACACACCACAACCCGACACAGTGTAACACACACACCACAACCCGACACACTGTAACTCACACACCACAACCCCTGACAGTGTAACACACACACCACAACCCCCGACACAGTTTAACACACACACAACCACCGACACACTATAACACACACACCACAACCCGACACACTGTAACACACACACAACTCCCGACACACTGTAACACACATCACAACCCAACACACTGTAACACACACACCACAACCCCCGACAGTGTAACACACACACCACAACCCGACAGTGTAACACACACACCACAACCCCCGACAGTGTAACACACACACCACAACCCCCGACAGTGTAACACACACACCACAACCCCCGACAGTGTAACACACACACCACACTGTAAAACACACACCACAACCCTCAACATACTGTAACACACACTCCACAACCCCTGACAGTGTAACATACACACCACAACACAACACACTGTAACACACAAACCACAATCCCCAACACAGCGTAACACATACACAACCCATGACACATTAATACACACACCACAACCACCCAACACATTGTATCACACAGACCACAACCCCCGACACACTGTAACACACACCACAACCCGACACACTGTAACACACACACCACAACCCGACACAGTGTAACACACACACCATAACCCGACACACTGTAACACACACACCACAACCCCCGACACAATGTAACAGACACACCACAACCCCTGACACACTGCAACACACACCACAATCCCCGACATACTGTAACACACACACCACAACCCGACACACTGTAACACACACACAACTCCCGATACACTGTGACACACACCACAACCCGACACACTGTAACACACACACCGTAACCCGACACACTGTAACACACACACACCACAACCCGACACACTAACACACAAACCGCAACCCGACACACTGTAACACACACACCACAACCCCCAACAGTGTAACACACACACCACAACCCCCGACACTGTAACACACACACCACAACCCGACACACTGTAACACACACACAAACCAACACAGTGTAACACATATACCACAACCCCCGACACAGTGTAACACACACACACCACAACCTGACACACTAACACACAAACCGCAACCCGACACACTATAACACACACACCACAACCCGACACACTGCAACACACACCACAACCCCCAACACAGTGTAACACACACCACAACCCCCGACAGTGTAACACACACACAC
This sequence comes from Pristiophorus japonicus, assembly GCF_044704955.1. Taxonomy (NCBI): domain Eukaryota; kingdom Metazoa; phylum Chordata; class Chondrichthyes; family Pristiophoridae; genus Pristiophorus; species Pristiophorus japonicus. The sequence goes on from NC_091995.1 coordinate 99,230,100, forward strand.
CACACTGTAACACACACACACACCACACTGTAACACACACACCACAACCCCCGACACACTGTAACACACACAACCCCTGACAGTGTAACACACACAACACAACCCCCGACACAGTGTAACACATATACCACAACCCCCGACAGTGTAATATGCACACCACAACCCTCGACTCAGTGTAACACACACACCACAACCCCCAACACACTATAACACACACACCACAACCCGACACACTGTAACACACACTCCACAACCCGACACACTGTAACACACACACCACAACCCCCGACACAGTGTAACACACACACAACCCCCGACAGTGCAACACACACACCAGAACCCGACACACTGTAACACACACACCACAACCCCGACACACTGTAACACACACAGCACAACTCTCGACACAGTGTAACACACACATCACAACCCGACACACGAACACACAAACCACAACACGATACACCTGTAACGCACACACCACAACCCGTCACACTGTAACACACACACCACAACCCCAGACACAGTGTAACACACACACCACAAACCGACAGTGTAACACACACCACAACCCCTGACAGTGTAACACACACACCACAACCCCCGACACAGTGTAACACATATACCACAACCCCAACACAGTGTAACACGCACACCACAGCCCCCGACACAGTGTAACACACACACCACAACCCCCAACACACTATAACACACACACCACAACCCCCAATACACTATAACACACACACCACAACCCGACACACTGTAACACACACTCCACAACCCGACACACTGTAACACACACACCACAACCCCCGACAGTGTAACACATACACCACAACCCCCGACAGTGTAACACACACACCAGAACCCGACACACTGTAACACACAGAGTACAACTCCCGACACAGTGTAACAAACACACCACAACCCGACACACTGTAACACACACACCACAACACCCAACACAGTGTAACACACACACTACAACCCCCGACAGTGTAACACACACACCACAACCCCCGACACAGTGTAACACACACACCACAACCCCCAACACACTATAACACACACACCACAACCCCCGACACTGTAACACACACTCCACAACCCGACACACTGTAACACACACACCACAACCCCCGACACAGTGTAACACACACACCAGAACCCGACACACTGTAACACACAGAGCACAACTCCCGACACAGTGTAACAAACACACCACAACCCGACACACTGTAACACACACACCACAACACCCAACACAGTGTAACACACACACTACAACCCCCGACAGTGTAACACACACACCACAACCCCCGACACACTGTAACACACACACCACAACCCCCGACACAATGTAACACACACACCACAACACACACACCACAACCCGACACACTGTAACACACACACAACTCCCGACACACTGTAACACACACACCACAACCCGACACAGTGTAACACACACACCGTAACCCGACACACTGTAACACACACAAAACAACCCCCGACAGTGTAACACACACACCACAACCCCCAAACACTATAACACACATGCCACAGCCCGACACACTGTAACACACACACCACAACCCCCGACACACTGTAACACACACATCACAACCCCCGACACAATGTAACACACACACCACTACCCCCGACACACTGCAACACACACACCACAACCCGACACACTAACACACACATCACAACCCCCGACACAATGTAACACACACACCACAACCCCCGACACACTGCAACACACACACCACAACCCGACACACTGTAACACACACACCACAACCCACGACACACTGTAACACACACACAAACGGACACGCTGTAACACACACAATTGGACACACTGTAACACACACACCACAACCCCCGACACACTGTTACACACACACAACCCGGCACACTGTAACACATATAGCACAACCCGACAGTGTAATAAACACACACAACCCCGACACACTGTAACACACACAACCCGACACACTAACACACACATAACCACGCGACACACTAACACACACACAACAACCCGACACACTGTAACACGCACACCACAACTCCCGACACACTAACACACACGCAAGCACCCGACACACTGTAACACACACACCACAACCCGACAGTGTAACACACACACAACTCCCGACACAGTGTAACACATATACCACAACCCCCAACACAGTGTAACACGCACACCACAACCCCCGACAGTGTAACACACACACCAGAACCCGACACACTGTAACACACACAGCACAACTCCCGACAGTGTAACAAACACACCACAACCCGACACACTGTAACACACACACCACCCAACACAGTGTAACACACACACCACAACCCCCGACACAGTGTAACACACACACCACAACTCCCAACACACTATAACACACACACCACAACCCGACACATTGTAACACACACTCCACAACCCGACACACTGTAACACACACACAACACCCGACACAGTGTAACACACACACCACAACCCGCGACAGTGTAACACACACACCAGAACCCGACACACTAACACACAGAGCACAACTCTCGACACACAGCAACACACACACCACAACCCGACAGTGTAACACACACACCACAACCCGACACACTAACACACAACCACAACCCGACCACTGTAACACACACACCACAACCCAACACAGTGTAACACACACACTACAACCCCGACACACTGTAACACACACACCACAACCCGTCACACGGTAACACACACACCACAACCCCTGACACACTAACACACACACCACAACCCGACACACTGTAACACACACACCACAACCCGATACACTGTAACACACACACCACAACCCAGACACATTAACACACACACCACAACCGCAGACACTGTAACACACACACAACCGGACACACTGTAACACACACAACCGGACACACTTTAACACACACAACCGGACACACTGTAACACACACACCACAACCCAGACACACTGTAACACACACACCACAACCCAACACAGTGTAACACACACACTACAACCCCGACACACTGTAACACACACACCACAACCCGTCACACTGTAACACACACACCACAACCCCTGACACACTGTAACACACACACCACAACCCGACACACTGTAACACACACACCACAACCCGATACAGTGTAACACACCCACCACAACCCCGACACACTGTAACACACACACCACAACCCGTCACACTGCAACACACACTACAACCCCCGACAGTGTAACACACAAACCACAACACCTGACACACTGTAACACACACACCACAACACGACACACTGTAACACACACAACACACCCTCCAACACAGTGTAACACACACAACCCGACACACTGTGACACACACACCACAATCCCCAACACAGTGTGACATACACACCACAACCCGACACACTAACACACACACCACAACCCCCGACACACTGCAACATACACCACAACCCTCGACACACTGTAACACGCACACCACAACCCAGACACATTAACACACACACCACAACCGGAGACACTGTAACACACACACCACCGGACACACTGTAACACACACACAACCGGACACACTTTAACACACACAACCGGACACACTGTAACACACACACCACAACCCAGACACACTGTAACACACACCAAAACCCTCGACACACTGTAACACACACACCACAACCCGACAGTGTAATACACACACCACAACCACCCGACACACTGTAATACACACACCACAGCCTCCGACACCGTGTAACACACGCAGCACAACCCGACACACTAACACTCACACCACAACCCCCGACACACTGTAACACACACAACCCGACACACTGTAACACACACACCACAACACCCAACACAGTGTAACACACACACTACAACCCCCGACAGTGTAACTCACACACCACAACTCCCGACACAGTGTAACACACACACCACAACTCCCAACACATTATAACACACACACCACAACCCGACACATTGTAACACACACTCCACAACCCGACACACTGTAACACACACACCACAACCCGCGACACAGTGTAACACACAAACCACAACCCCCGACAGTGTAACACACACACCAGAACCCGACACACTGTAACACACACACCACAACACCCAACACAGTGTAACACACACACTACAACCCCCGACAGTGTAACACACACACCACAACCCCCGACACAATGTAACACACACACCACAACCCCCGACACACTGCAACACACACACCACAACCCGACAGTGTAACACACACACCACAACCCGACACACTGTAATACACACACCACAACCCGACCACTGTAACACACGCACCACAACCCAACACAGTGTAACACACACACTACAACCCCGACACACTGTAACACACACACCACAACCCGTCACACTGCAACACACACACTACAACCCCCGACACAGTGTAACACACACACCACAACCCCTGACACACTGTAACACACACACCACAACCCAGACACATTAACACACACACCACAACCGGAGACACTGCAACACACAGACAACTGGACACACTGTAACACACACAACCGGACACACTTTAACACACACAACCGGACACACTGTAACACACACACCACAACCCAGACACACTGTAACACACACACCGTAACCCGACACATTGTGACACACAAACCACAACCCAGACACATTAACACACACACCACAACCACCCGACACACTGTAACACACACACCACAACTCCCGACACAGTGTAACACACACACCACAACCCCCGACACACTGTAACACACACACCACAATCCTCGGCACACCTTAACCCGACACACTGTAACACACACACCACAACCCAGACACATTAACACACACACCACAACCGGAGACACTGTAACACACACACAACCGGACACACTGTAACACACAGAAGCGGACACATTAACACACACACCACAACCCAGACACACTGTAACACACACACCGTAACCCGACACACTGTAACACACAAACCACAACCCAGACACATTAACACACACACCACAACCACCCGACACACTGTAACACACACACCACAACTCCTGACACAGTGTAGCACACACACCACAACCCCCGACACACTGTAACACACACACCACAATCCGCGGCACAGTGTAACACACACACCACAACCCCCGACACAGTGTAACACACACGCCACAACCCGACACACTGTAACACACACACCACAACCCGTCACACTGCAACACACACACTACAACCCCCGACAGTGTAACACACACACCACAACCCCCGACACACTGTAACACGCACACCACAACCCGACACACTGTAACATACACACCACAACCCCCGACACACTAACACATACACCACAACCCTCGACACACTGTAACACGCAAACCACAACCCAGACACACTGTAACACACACACGGTAACCCGACACACTGTAACACACACACACACCACAACCCAGACACATTAACACACACACCACAACCGGAGACACTGTAACACACACACAACCGGACACACTGTAACACACACAACTGGACACACTTTAACACACACAAGCGGACACACTGTAACACACACAACCGGACACAATGTAACACACACACCACAACCCAGTCACACTAACACACACACCAAAACCCCCGACACACTGTAACACACACATCACAACCCAGACACACTGTAACACACACACCAGAAGCCAACACAGTGTAACACACACACCACAACCCCCGACACACTGTAACACACACACCACAATCCTCGGCACACTGTAACACACACACCACAATCTTGGGCACACTGTAACACACACACAACCCCCGACATAGTGTAACACACACACCACAACCCAACACAGTGTAACACACCCACCACAACCCCGACACACTGTAACACACACACCACAACCCGTCACACTGCAACACACACTACAACCCCCGACACAGTGTAACACACACACAACACCTGACACACTGTAACACACACACCACAACCCGACACAGTGTAACACACACAACCCGACACACTGTAACACCCACACCACAACCCCCGACACACTAACACACACAACCCCTGACAGTGTAACACACACAACACAACCCCCGACACAGTGTAACACATATACCACAACCCCCGACAGTGTAACACGCACACCACAACCCTCGACTCAGTGTAACACACACACCACAACCCCCAACACACTATAACACACACACCACAACCCGACACACTGTAACACACACTCCACAACCCGACACACTGTAACACACACACCACAACCCAGACACATTAACACACACCACAACCGGAGACACTGTAACACACACACAACCGGAGACACTGTAACACACACACAACCGGACACACTTTAACACACACAACCGGACACACTGTAACACACACAACCCGACACACTGTAACACACACAACCCGACACACTGTAACACACACACCACAACCCAGACACACTGTAACACACACACCACAACCTCCGACACACTGTAACACACACGCCGTAACCCGACACACTGTAACACACAAACCACAACCCAGACACATTAACACACACACCACAACCACCCGACACACTGTAACACACACACCACAACTCCCGACACAGTGTAGCACACACACCACAACCCCCGACACACTGTAACACACACACCACAATCCTCGGCACACTGTAACACACACACCACAATCTTCGGCACACTGTAACACACACACCACAACCCCCGACACAGTGTAACACACACGCCACAACCCGACACACTGTAACACACACACCACAACCCGTCACACTGCAACACACACACCACAACCCCCGACAGTGTAACACACACACCACAACCCGACACACTGTAACACACATACCACAGTCTCCGACACACTGTAACACACATACCACAGTCTCCGACACAGTGTAATACACACAGCACAACCCAACACACTGTAACACTCACACCACAATCCCCGACACAGTAACACACACACCACAACCCAACACAGTGTATCACACACACCACAACCCCCGACTCAGTGTAACACACACACCACAACCCCCGACAGACTGTAACACACACACCACAACCCCCGACACACTGTAACACACACACCACAACCCCCGACACACTGTAACACACACACCACAACACCCGACACAGTGTAACACACACACAACCCCTGACACACTGTAACACATACACCACAACCCTCGACACACTGTAACACGCACACCACAACCCAGACACACTGTAACACACACACGGTAACCCGACACACTGTAACACACACACACACCACAACCCAGACACATTAACACACACACCACAACCGGAGACACTGTAACACACACACAACCGGACACACTGTAACACACACAACTGGACACACTTTAACACACACAAGCGGACACACTGTAACACACACAACCGGACACAATGTAACACACACACCACAACCCAGTCACACTAACACACACACCAAAACCCCCGACACACTGTAACACACACATCACAACCCAGACACACTGTAACACACACACCAGAAGCCAACACAGTGTAACACACACACCACAACCCCCGACACACTGTAACACACACACCACAATCCTCGGCACACTGTAACACACACACCACAATCTTGGGCACACTGTAACACACACACCACAACCCCCGACATAGTGTAACACACACACCACAACCCAACACAGTGTAACACACCCACCACAACCCCGACACACTAACACACACACCACAACCCGTCACACTGCAACACACACTACAACCCCCGACACAGTGTAACACACACACAACACCTGACACACTGTAACACACACACCACAACCCGACACACTGTAACACACACAACACACCCTCCAACACAGTGTAACACACACAACCCGACACACTGTAACACCCACACCACAACCCCCGACACACTGTAACACACACAACCCCTGACAGTGTAACACACACAACACAACCCCCGACACAGTGTAACACATATACCACAACCCCCGACAGTGTAACACGCACACCACAACCCTCGACTCAGTGTAACACACACACCACAACCCCCAACACACTATAACACACACACCACAACCCGACACACTGTAACAGACACTCCACAACCCGACACACTGTAACACACACACCACAACCCAGACACATTAACACACACCACAACCGGAGACACTGTAACACACACACAACCGGAGACACTGTAACACACACACAACCGGACACACTTTAACACACACAACCGGACACACTGTAACACACACAACCCGACACACTGTAACACACATAACCCGACACACTGTAACACACACACCACAACCCAGACACACTGTAACACACACACCACAACCTCCGACACGCTGTAACACACACGCCGTAACCCGACACACTGTAACACACAAACCACAACCCAGACACATTAACACACACACCACAACCACCCGACACACTGTAACACACACACCACAACTCCCGACACAGTGTAGCACACACACCACAACCCCCGACACACTGTAACACACACACCACAATCCTCGGCACACTGTAACACACACACCACAATCTTCGGCACACTGTAACACACACACCACAACCCCCGACACAGTGTAACACACACGCCACAACCCGACACACTGTAACACACACACCACAACCCGTCACACTGCAACACACACACCACAACCCCCGACAGTGTAACACACACACCACAACCCGACACACTGTAACACACATACCACAGTCTCCGACACACTGTAACACACATACCACAGTCTCCGACACAGTGTAATACACACAGCACAACCCAACACACTGTAACACTCACACCACAATCCCCGACACAGTAACACACACACCACAACCCAACACAGTGTATCACACACACCACAACCCCCGACTCAGTGTAACACACACACCACAACCCCCGACAGACTGTAACACACACACCACAACCCCCGACACACTGTAACACACACACCACAACCCCCGACACACTGTAACACACACACCACAACACCCGACACAGTGTAACACACACACAACCCCTGACACACTGTAACACATACACCACAACCTTCGACACACTGTAACACGCACACCACAACCCAGACACACTGTAACACACACACGGTAACCCGACACACTGTAACACACACACACCACAACCCAGACACATTAACACACACACCACAACCGGAGACACTGTAACACACACACAACCGGACACACTGTAACACACACAACTGGACACACTTTAACACACACAAGCGGATACACTGTAACACACACAACCGGACACAATGTAACACACACACCACAACCCAGACACACTGTAACACACACACCACAACCCAGACACACTGTAACACACACACCAGAAGCCAACACAGTGTAACACACACACCACAACCCCGACACACTGTAACACACACACCACAATCCTCGGCACACTGTAACACACACACCACAATCTTCAGCACACTGTAACACACACACCACAACCCCCGACATAGTGTAACACACACCACAACAGGACTCACTGTAACACACACACCACAACCCGACCACTGTAACACACACACCACAACCCAACACAGTGTAACACACCCACCACAACCCCGACACACTGTAACACACACACCACAACCCGTCACACTGCAACACACACACCACAACCCGACCACTGTAACACACGCACCACAACCCAACACAGTGTAACACACCCACCACAACCCGACACACTGTAACACACACACCACAACCCGTCACACTGCAACACACACTACAACCCCCGACACAGTGTAACACACACACAACACCTGACACACTAACACACACACCACAACCCGACACACTGTAACACACACAACACACCCTCCAACACAGTGTAACACACACAACCCGACACACTGTGATACACACACCACAATCCCCAACACAGTGTGACATACACACCACAACCCGACACACTAACACACACACCACAGCCCGACACACTGTAACACACACACCACAACCCGACACACTGTAACACACACACCACAACCCCCGACACACTGCAACACATACACCACAACCCTCGACACACTGTAACACGCACACCACAACCCAGACACACTGTAACACGCACACCGTAACCCGACACACTGTAACACACACACCACAACCCAGACACACTGTAACACACACACAACCGGACACACTTTAACACACACAACCGGACACACTGTAACACACACAACCCGACACACTGTAACACACACACCACAACCCAGACACACTGTAACACACACACAACTCTCGACACAGTGTAACACACACACCACAACTCCCGACACACTGTAACACACACATCAGAAGCCTACACAGTGTAACACACACACCACAACGCCCGACACACTGTAACACACACACCACAATCCTCGGCACACTGTAACACACACACAACAATTTTCGGCACACTGTAGCACACACACCACAACCCCCGACAGTGTAACACACACACCACAATCCGACACACTGTAACACACACACCACAACCCGTCACACTGCAACACACACACCACAACCCGACCACTGTAACACACGCACCACAACCCAACACAGTGTAACACACCCACCACAACCCGACACACTGTAACACACACACCACAACCCCCCCACACACTGTAAAACACACCACAACCCACGACACACTGTAACACACAACCACAACACCCGGCAGTGTAACACACACACGACAACCCCCGACAGTGTAACACACACACGACAACCCCCAACACACTGTAACACACACACCACAACACACACACAACCCCCGATACAATGTAACACACACACCACAACCCCGACACACTGTAACACACACACACAACCCCCCGACACACTGTAACACACACACCACAACCCGACACACTGAAACACATACACGACAACCTCCGACACACTGTAACACACAGACACCACAATCCCTGGCACAGTGTAACACACACCACAACCCCCGACACAGTGTAACACACACACTACAACCCCCGACAGTGTAACACACACAGCACAACCTCCGACACACTGTAACACACACACCACAACCCCCCACACAATGTAACACACACACCACAACCCCCGACACACTGCAACACACACACAACTCCCGACACACTGTAACACACACACCACAGTCCGACACACTGTAACACACACACCAGAACCCGACACACTGTAACACACACAAAACAACCCCCGACACAGTGTAACACACACACACACACCACAACCCGACACACTATCACACAAACCACAACCCGACACATTGTAACACACACCACAACGCCTGACAGTGTAACACACACACCACAGCCCGACACACTGTAACACACACACCACAACCCCCGACACCGTGTAACACACACACACCACAACTCCCGACACAATGTAACACACACACCACAACCCCCGACACACTGCAACACACACACCACAACCCCCGACACACTGTAACACACACACCACAACCCGACACACTGTAACACACACACCACAACCCGACAGTGTAATTCACGCACCACAACCCCCGACACACTGCAACACACACACCACAACCCAGACACACTAACACACACACAACCACCCGACACACTGTAACACATGCACAATTCCCGACACAGTGTAACACACACCATAATCCCCGACACAGTGTAACACACAGACAATGCCCGACATAGTGTAACACACAGACCACAACCCCCGACACAGTGCAACACACACCACGACCCGACACACTGTAACACACACACCACAACCCGACAGTGTAACACACACACCATGACCCGACACACTGTAACACACACGCCACAACCCCCGACACAGTGTAACACACACACCACAACCCCCGACACACTGTAACACACACACCACAAACCGACACACTGTAACACACACACCACAACCCCCGACACAGTGTAACACACACACCACAACCCCTGACACACTGTAACACACACACCACAAGCCCCGACACAGTGTAACACACACACCACAACCCCTGACACACTGTAACACACACACCACAACCTTTGACAGTGTAAGACACACACCACAACCCCGGACACAATGTAACACATATACCACAACCCCCAACACACTGTAACACGCACACCACAATCCCCGACACAGTGCAACACACACACAACCCCCGACACACTATAACACACACAACACAACCCGACACACTGTAACACACACACCACAACCCGACACAATGTAACACATACACCACAACCCCCGACACACTGTAACACACACACCACAACCCGACACACTGTAACACACACACAACACCCGACACAATGTAACACACGCACCACAACCCCAGATACACTGCAACACACACACATCCCCCGACACACTAACACACACACAACCAGACACACTGCAACACACACACAACCGGACACACTGTAACACACACAACCCGACACACTGTAACACACACACCACAACTCGACAGTGTAATTCACATACCACAACCCCCGACACACTGTAACACACACACCACAACCCACGACACACGAACACACATGCCACAACCACCCGACACACTAACACAATTCCGACAGTGTAACACACACACAACCACCCGACACACTGTAACACACACACCATAACGCCCGACAGTGTATCACACAGACAATGCCCGACATAGTGTTACACAGACCACAACCCCGACACAGTGTAACACACACCACAACCCGACAGACTGTAACACACACACCACAACCATCCGACACACGGTAACAGACACACTGCAACCCGACACACTGTAACACACACACCACACTCCCGACACACTATAAAACACATCACAACCCGACACACTGTAACACACACACCGTAACCCGACACACTGTAACACACACACCACAACCCCCAACACAGTGTAACACACACACCACAACCCCCGACAGTGTAACACACACACCACAACCTGACACACTAACACACACACCACAACCCGACACACTGTAACACAAACACCACAACCAGACACACTGTAACACACACACCACAACCCGACACACCGAAACACACACACCACAACCCGACACACCGAAACACACACACCACAACCCAGACACACTGTAACACACACACAACCGGACACACTTTAACACACACAACCGGACACACTGTAACACACACAACCCGACACACTGTAACACACACACCACAACCCAGACACACTGTAACACACACACAACTCTCGACACAGTGTAACACACACACCACAACTCCCGACACACTGTAACACACACATCAGAAGCCTACACAGTGTAACACACACACCACAACGCCCGACACACTGTAACACACACACCACAATCCTCGGCACACTGTAACACACACACAACAATTTTCGGCACACTGTAGCACACACACCACAACCCCCGACAGTGTAACACACACACCACAATCCGACACACTGTAACACACACACCACAACCCGTCACACTGCAACACACACACCACAACCCGACCACTGTAACACACGCACCACAACCCAACACAGTGTAACACACCCACCACAACCCGACACACTGTAACACACACACCACAACCCCCCCACACACTGTAAAACACACCACAACCCACGACACACTGTAACACACAACCACAACACCCGGCAGTGTAACACACACACGACAACCCCCGACAGTGTAACACACACACGACAACCCCCAACACACTGTAACACACACACCACAACACACACACAACCCCCGATACAATGTAACACACACACCACAACCCCGACACACTGTAACACACACACACAACCCCCCGACACACTGTAACACACACACCACAACCCGACACACTGAAACACATACACGACAACCTCCGACACACTGTAACACACAGACACCACAATCCCTGGCACAGTGTAACACACACCACAACCCCCGACACAGTGTAACACACACACTACAACCCCCGACAGTGTAACACACACAGCACAACCTCCGACACACTGTAACACACACACCACAACCCCCCACACAATGTAACACACACACCACAACCCCCGACACACTGCAACACACACACAACTCCCGACACACTGTAACACACACACCACAGTCCGACACACTGTAACACACACACCAGAACCCGACACACTGTAACACACACAAAACAACCCCCGACACAGTGTAACACACACACACACACCACAACCCGACACACTATCACACAAACCACAACCCGACACATTGTAACACACACACCACAACGCCTGACAGTGTAACACACACACCACAGCCCGACACACTGTAACACACACACCACAACCCCCGACACCGTGTAACACACACACACCACAACTCCCGACACAATGTAACACACACACCACAACCCCCGACACACTGCAACACACACACCACAACCCCCGACACACTGTAACACACACACCACAACCCGACACACTGTAACACACACACCACAACCCGACAGTGTAATTCACGCACCACAACCCCCGACACACTGCAACACACACACCACAACCCAGACACACTAACACACACACAACCACCCGACACACTGTAACACATGCACAATTCCCGACACAGTGTAACACACACACCATAATCCCCGACACAGTGTAACACACAGACAATGCCCGACATAGTGTAACACACAGACCACAACCCCCGACACAGTGCAACACACACCACGACCCGACACACTGTAACACACACACCACAACCCGACAGTGTAACACACACACCATGACCCGACACACTGTAACACACACGCCACAACCCCCGACACAGTGTAACACACACACCACAACCCCCGACACACTGTAACACACACACCACAAACCGACACACTGTAACACACACACCACAACCCCCGACACAGTGTAACACACACACCACAACCCCTGACACACTGTAACACACACACCACAAGCCCCGACACAGTGTAACACACACACCACAACCCCTGACACACTGTAACACACACACCACAACCTTTGACAGTGTAAGACACACACCACAACCCCGGACACAATGTAACACATATACCACAACCCCCAACACACTGTAACACGCACACCACAATCCCCGACACAGTGCAACACACACACAACCCCCGACACACTATAACACACACAACACAACCCGACACACTGTAACACACACACCACAACCCGACACAATGTAACACATACACCACAACCCCCGACACACTGTAACACACACACCACAACCCGACACACTGTAACACACACACAACACCCGACACAATGTAACACACGCACCACAACCCCAGATACACTGCAACACACACACATCCCCCGACACACTAACACACACACAACCAGACACACTGCAACACACACACAACCGGACACACTGTAACACACACAACCCGACACACTGTAACACACACACCACAACTCGACAGTGTAATTCACATACCACAACCCCCGACACACTGTAACACACACACCACAACCCACGACACACGAACACACATGCCACAACCACCCGACACACTAACACAATTCCGACAGTGTAACACACACACAACCACCCGACACACTGTAACACACACACCATAACGCCCGACAGTGTATCACACAGACAATGCCCGACATAGTGTTACACAGACCACAACCCCGACACAGTGTAACACACACCACAACCCGACAGACTGTAACACACACACCACAACCATCCGACACACGGTAACAGACACACTGCAACCCGACACACTGTAACACACACACCACACTCCCGACACACTATAAAACACATCACAACCCGACACACTGTAACACACACACCGTAACCCGACACACTGTAACACACACACCACAACCCCCAACACAGTGTAACACACACACCACAACCCCCGACAGTGTAACACACACACCACAACCTGACACACTAACACACACACCACAACCCGACACACTGTAACACAAACACCACAACCAGACACACTGTAACACACACACCACAACCCGACACACCGAAACACACACACCACAACCCGACACACCGAAACACACACACCACAACCCCCGACACAGTGTAACACACACACCACAACCCCCGACACAGTGTAACATACACACGACAACCCCTGACACTGTACCACACACACCACAACCCTTGACAGTGTAACACACACACCACAACCCCGGACACAGTGTAACACACATACCACAAGCCCCGACACACTGTAACACACACACCACAATCCCCGACACAGTGTAACACACACACAACCCCCGACACACTATAACACACACACCACAACCCGACACACTGTAACACACACACCACAACCCGACACACTGTAACACGCACACCACAACCCCCGACAGACTGTAACACACACACAACCCCCGACACACTGTAACACACACACAACCCGACACACTGTAACGCACACACCACAACCAGACAGTGTAATTCACGCACCATAACCCCAGACACACTGTATCACACACACCACAATCCAGACACACTAACACACACACCACAACCATCCGACACACTGTAACACACACACCGTAACCCGACACACTAACACACACACCACAACCAGACACACTGTTAACACACACACAACCGGACACACTGTAACACACACAACCCGACACACTGTAACACACACACCACAACCCGACAGTGTAATTCACACACCACAACCCCCGACACACTGTAACACACACACCACAACCCAGACACACTAACACAGACACCACAGCCATCCGACACACTGTAACACACACACCACAACCCGACACACTGTAACACACACACCACAACCCCGACACACTGTAACACACACACACCACAAACCGACACACTAACACACACACAACTTGACACACTGTACCATATACACCACAACCCAACACACTGTAACACACAAACCACAACCCCCAACACAGTGTATCACACAGACAATGCCCAACATAGTGTAACACACAGACCACAACCCCCGTCACAGTGTAACACACACCACGACCCGACACTGTAACACACACACCACAACCCGACACAGTGTAACACACACACCACAACCCGACACACTGTAACTCACACACCACAACCCCTGACAGTGTAACACACACACCACAACCCCCGACACAGTTTAACACACACACAACCACCGACACACTATAACACACACACCACAACCCGACACACTGTAACACACACACAACTCCCGACACACTGTAACACACATCACAACCCAACACACTGTAACACACACACCACAACCCCCGACAGTGTAACACACACACCACAACCCGACAGTGTAACACACACACCACAACCCCCGACAGTGTAACACACACACCACAACACCCGACAGTGTAACACACACACAACCCCCGACAGTGTAACACACACACCACACTGTAAAACACACACCACAACCCTCAACATACTGTAACACACACTCCACAACCCCTGACAGTGTAACATACACACCACAACACAACACACTGTAACACACAAACCACAATCCCCAACACAGCGTAACACATACACAACCCATGACACATTAATACACACACCACAACCACCCAACACATTGTATCACACAGACCACAACCCCCGACACACTGTAACACACACCACAACCCGACACACTGTAACACACACACCACAACCCGACACAGTGTAACACACACACCATAACCCGACACACTGTAACACACACACCACAACCCCCGACACAATGTAACAGACACACCACAACCCCTGACACACTGCAACACACACCACAATCCCCGACATACTGTAACACACACACCACAACCCGACACACTGTAACACACACACAACTCCCGATACACTGTGACACACACCACAACCCGACACACTGTAACACACACACCGTAACCCGACACACTGTAACACACACACACCACAACCCGACACACTAACACACAAACCGCAACCCGACACACTGTAACACACACACCACAACCCCCAACAGTGTAACACACACACCACAACCCCCGACACTGTAACACACACACCACAACCCGACACACTGTAACACACACACAAACCAACACAGTGTAACACATATACCACAACCCCCGACACAGTGTAACACACACACACCACAACCTGACACACTAACACACAAACCGCAACCCGACACACTATAACACACACACCACAACCCGACACACTGCAACACACACCACAACCCCCAACACAGTGTAACACACACCACAACCCCCGACAGTGTAACACACACACACCACACTGTAACACACACACACACCACACTGTAACACACACACCACAACCCCCGACACACTGTAACACACACAACCCCTGACAGTGTAACACACACAACACAACCCCCGACACAGTGTAACACATATACCACAACCCCCGACAGTGTAATATGCACACCACAACCCTCGACTCAGTGTAACACACACACCACAACCCCCAACACACTATAACACACACACCACAACCCGACACACTGTAACACACACTCCACAACCCTACACACTGTAACACACACACCACAACCCCCGACACAGTGTAACACACACACAACCCCCGACAGTGCAACACACACACCAGAACCCGACACACTGTAACACACACACCACAACCCCGACACACTGTAACACACACAGCACAACTCTCGACACAGTGTAACACACACATCACAACCCGACACACGAACACACAAACCACAACACGATACACCTGTAACGCACACACCACAACCCGTCACACTGTAACACACACACCACAACCCCAGACACAGTGTAACACACACACCACAAACCGACAGTGTAACACACACCACAACCCCTGACAGTGTAACACACACACCACAACCCCCGACACAGTGTAACACATATACCACAACCCCAACACAGTGTAACACGCACACCACAGCCCCCGACACAGTGTAACACACACACCACAACCCCCAACACACTATAACACACACACCACAACCCCCAATACACTATAACACACACACCACAACCCGACACACTGTAACACACACTCCACAACCCGACACACTGTAACACACACACCACAACCCCCGACAGTGTAACACATACACCACAACCCCCGACAGTGTAACACACACACCAGAACCCGACACACTGTAACACACAGAGTACAACTCCCGACACAGTGTAACAAACACACCACAACCCGACACACTGTAACACACACACCACAACACCCAACACAGTGTAACACACACACTACAACCCCCGACAGTGTAACACACACACCACAACCCCCGACACAGTGTAACACACACACCACAACCCCCAACACACTATAACACACACACCACAACCCCCGACACTGTAACACACACTCCACAACCCGACACACTGTAACACACACACCACAACCCCCGACACAGTGTAACACACACACCAGAACCCGACACACTGTAACACACAGAGCACAACTCCCGACACAGTGTAACAAACACACCACAACCCGACACACTGTAACACACACACCACAACACCCAACACAGTGTAACACACACACTACAACCCCCGACAGTGTAACACACACACCACAACCCCCGACACACTGTAACACACACACCACAACCCCCGACACAATGTAACACACACACCACAACACACACACCACAACCCGACACACTGTAACACACACACAACTCCCGACACACTGTAACACACACACCACAACCCGACACAGTGTAACACACACACCGTAACCCGACACACTGTAACACACACAAAACAACCCCCGACAGTGTAACACACACACCACAACCCCCAAACACTATAACACACATGCCACAGCCCGACACACTGTAACACACACACCACAACCCCCGACACACTGTAACACACACATCACAACCCCCGACACAATGTAACACACACACCACAACCCCCGACACACTGCAACACACACACCACAACCCGACACACTAACACACACATCACAACCCCCGACACAATGTAACACACACACCACAACCCCCGACACACTGCAACACACACACCACAACCCGACACACTGTAACACACACACCACAACCCACGACACACTGTAACACACACACAAACGGACACGCTGTAACACACACAATTGGACACACTGTAACACACACACCACAACCCCCGACACACTGTTACACACACACAACCCGGCACACTGTAACACATATAGCACAACCCGACAGTGTAATAAACACACACAACCCCGACACACTGTAACACACACAACCCGACACACTAACACACACATAACCACGCGACACACTAACACACACACAACAACCCGACACACTGTAACACGCACACCACAACTCCCGACACACTAACACACACGCAAGCACCCGACACACTGTAACACACACACCACAACCCGACAGTGTAACACACACACAACTCCCGACACAGTGTAACACATATACCACAACCCCCAACACAGTGTAACACGCACACCACAACCCCCGACAGTGTAACACACACACCAGAACCCGACACACTGTAACACACACAGCACAACTCCCGACAGTGTAACAAACACACCACAACCCGACACACTGTAACACACACACCACCCAACACAGTGTAACACACACACCACAACCCCCGACACAGTGTAACACACACACCACAACTCCCAACACACTATAACACACACACCACAACCCGACACATTGTAACACACACTCCACAACCCGACACACTGTAACACACACACAACACCCGACACAGTGTAACACACACACCACAACCCGCGACAGTGTAACACACACACCAGAACCCGACACACTAACACACAGAGCACAACTCTCGACACACAGCAACACACACACCACAACCCGACAGTGTAACACACACACCACAACCCGACACACTAACACACAACCACAACCCGACCACTGTAACACACACACCACAACCCAACACAGTGTAACACACACACTACAACCCCGACACACTGTAACACACACACCACAACCCGTCACACGGTAACACACACACCACAACCCCTGACACACTGTAACACACACACCACAACCCGACACACTGTAACACACACACCACAACCCGATACACTGTAACACACACACCACAACCCAGACACATTAACACACACACCACAACCGCAGACACTGTAACACACACACAACCGGACACACTGTAACACACACAACCGGACACACTTTAACACACACAACCGGACACACTGTAACACACACACCACAACCCAGACACACTGTAACACACACACCACAACCCAACACAGTGTAACACACACACTACAACCCCGACACACTGTAACACACACACCACAACCCGTCACACTGTAACACACACACCACAACCCCTGACACACTGTAACACACACACCACAACCCGACACACTGTAACACACACACCACAACCCGATACAGTGTAACACACCCACCACAACCCCGACACACTGTAACACACACACCACAACCCGTCACACTGCAACACACACTACAACCCCCGACAGTGTAACACACAAACCACAACACCTGACACACTGTAACACACACACCACAACACGACACACTGTAACACACACAACACACCCTCCAACACAGTGTAACACACACAACCCGACACACTGTGACACACACACCACAATCCCCAACACAGTGTGACATACACACCACAACCCGACACACTAACACACACACCACAACCCCCGACACACTGCAACATACACCACAACCCTCGACACACTGTAACACGCACACCACAACCCAGACACATTAACACACACACCACAACCGGAGACACTGTAACACACACACCACCGGACACACTGTAACACACACACAACCGGACACACTTTAACACACACAACCGGACACACTGTAACACACACACCACAACCCAGACACACTGTAACACACACCAAAACCCTCGACACACTGTAACACACACACCACAACCCGACAGTGTAATACACACACCACAACCACCCGACACACTGTAATACACACACCACAGCCTCCGACACCGTGTAACACACGCAGCACAACCCGACACACTAACACTCACACCACAACCCCCGACACACTGTAACACACACAACCCGACACACTGTAACACACACACCACAACACCCAACACAGTGTAACACACACACTACAACCCCCGACAGTGTAACTCACACACCACAACTCCCGACACAGTGTAACACACACACCACAACTCCCAACACATTATAACACACACACCACAACCCGACACATTGTAACACACACTCCACAACCCGACACACTGTAACACACACACCACAACCCGCGACACAGTGTAACACACAAACCACAACCCCCGACAGTGTAACACACACACCAGAACCCGACACACTGTAACACACACACCACAACACCCAACACAGTGTAACACACACACTACAACCCCCGACAGTGTAACACACACACCACAACCCCCGACACAATGTAACACACACACCACAACCCCCGACACACTGCAACACACACACCACAACCCGACAGTGTAACACACACACCACAACCCGACACACTGTAATACACACACCACAACCCGACCACTGTAACACACGCACCACAACCCAACACAGTGTAACACACACACTACAACCCCGACACACTGTAACACACACACCACAACCCGTCACACTGCAACACACACACTACAACCCCCGACACAGTGTAACACACACACCACAACCCCTGACACACTGTA
Source organism: Pristiophorus japonicus (assembly GCF_044704955.1). NCBI lineage: Eukaryota > Metazoa > Chordata > Chondrichthyes > Pristiophoridae > Pristiophorus > Pristiophorus japonicus. The sequence goes on from NC_091995.1 coordinate 99,252,942, forward strand.
ACACACACACCACAACCCAGACACATTAACACACACACCACAACCGGAGACACTGCAACACACAGACAACTGGACACACTGTAACACACACAACCGGACACACTTTAACACACACAACCGGACACACTGTAACACACACACCACAACCCAGACACACTGTAACACACACACCGTAACCCGACACATTGTGACACACAAACCACAACCCAGACACATTAACACACACACCACAACCACCCGACACACTGTAACACACACACCACAACTCCCGACACAGTGTAACACACACACCACAACCCCCGACACACTGTAACACACACACCACAATCCTCGGCACACCTTAACCCGACACACTGTAACACACACACCACAACCCAGACACATTAACACACACACCACAACCGGAGACACTGTAACACACACACAACCGGACACACTGTAACACACAGAAGCGGACACATTAACACACACACCACAACCCAGACACACTGTAACACACACACCGTAACCCGACACACTGTAACACACAAACCACAACCCAGACACATTAACACACACACCACAACCACCCGACACACTGTAACACACACACCACAACTCCTGACACAGTGTAGCACACACACCACAACCCCCGACACACTGTAACACACACACCACAACCCAGACACACTAACACACACACCAAAACCCCCGACACACTGTAACACACACACCACAACCCAGACACACTGTAACACACACACCAGAAGCCAACACAGTGTAACACACACACCACAACCCCGACACACTGTAACACACACACCACAATCCTCGGCACACTGTAACACACACACCACAATCTTCAGCACACTGTAACACACACACCACAACCCCCGACATAGTGTAACACACACCACAACAGGACTCACTGTAACACACACACCACAACCCGACCACTGTAACACACACACCACAACCCAACACAGTGTAACACACCCACCACAACCCCGACACACTGTAACACACACACCACAACCCGTCACACTGCAACACACACACCACAACCCGACCACTGTAACACACGCACCACAACCCAACACAGTGTAACACACCCACCACAACCCGACACACTGTAACACACACACCACAACCCGTCACACTGCAACACACACTACAACCCCCGACACAGTGTAACACACACACAACACCTGACACACTAACACACACACCACAACCCGACACACTGTAACACACACAACACACCCTCCAACACAGTGTAACACACACAACCCGACACACTGTGATACACACACCACAATCCCCAACACAGTGTGACATACACACCACAACCCGACACACTAACACACACACCACAGCCCGACACACTGTAACACACACACCACAACCCGACACACTGTAACACACACACCACAACCCCGACACACTGTAACACACACACACCACAAACCGACACACTAACACACACACAACTTGACACACTGTACCATATACACCACAACCCAACACACTGTAACACACAAACCACAACCCCCAACACAGTGTATCACACAGACAATGCCCAACATAGTGTAACACACAGACCACAACCCCCGTCACAGTGTAACACACACCACGACCCGACACTGTAACACACACACCACAACCCGACACAGTGTAACACACACACCACAACCCGACACACTGTAACTCACACACCACAACCCCTGACAGTGTAACACACACACCACAACCCCCGACACAGTTTAACACACACACAACCACCGACACACTATAACACACACACCACAACCCGACACACTGTAACACACACACAACTCCCGACACACTGTAACACACATCACAACCCAACACACTGTAACACACACACCACAACCCCCGACAGTGTAACACACACACCACAACCCGACAGTGTAACACACACACCACAACCCCCGACAGTGTAACACACACACCACAACACCCGACAGTGTAACACACACACAACCCCCGACAGTGTAACACACACACCACACTGTAAAACACACACCACAACCCTCAACATACTGTAACACACACTCCACAACCCCTGACAGTGTAACATACACACCACAACACAACACACTGTAACACACAAACCACAATCCCCAACACAGCGTAACACATACACAACCCATGACACATTAATACACACACCACAACCACCCAACACATTGTATCACACAGACCACAACCCCCGACACACTGTAACACACACCACAACCCGACACACTGTAACACACACACCACAACCCGACACAGTGTAACACACACACCATAACCCGACACACTGTAACACACACACCACAACCCCCGACACAATGTAACAGACACACCACAACCCCTGACACACTGCAACACACACCACAATCCCCGACATACTGTAACACACACACCACAACCCGACACACTGTAACACACACACAACTCCCGATACACTGTGACACACACCACAACCCGACACACTGTAACACACACACCGTAACCCGACACACTGTAACACACACACACCACAACCCGACACACTAACACACAAACCGCAACCCGACACACTGTAACACACACACCACAACCCCCAACAGTGTAACACACACACCACAACCCCCGACACTGTAACACACACACCACAACCCGACACACTGTAACACACACACAAACCAACACAGTGTAACACATATACCACAACCCCCGACACAGTGTAACACACACACACCACAACCTGACACACTAACACACAAACCGCAACCCGACACACTATAACACACACACCACAACCCGACACACTGCAACACACACCACAACCCCCAACACAGTGTAACACACACCACAACCCCCGACAGTGTAACACACACACACCACACTGTAACACACACACACACCACACTGTAACACACACACCACAACCCCCGACACACTGTAACACACACAACCCCTGACAGTGTAACACACACAACACAACCCCCGACACAGTGTAACACATATACCACAACCCCCGACAGTGTAATATGCACACCACAACCCTCGACTCAGTGTAACACACACACCACAACCCCCAACACACTATAACACACACACCACAACCCGACACACTGTAACACACACTCCACAACCCTACACACTGTAACACACACACCACAACCCCCGACACAGTGTAACACACACACAACCCCCGACAGTGCAACACACACACCAGAACCCGACACACTGTAACACACACACCACAACCCCGACACACTGTAACACACACAGCACAACTCTCGACACAGTGTAACACACACATCACAACCCGACACACGAACACACAAACCACAACACGATACACCTGTAACGCACACACCACAACCCGTCACACTGTAACACACACACCACAACCCCAGACACAGTGTAACACACACACCACAAACCGACAGTGTAACACACACCACAACCCCTGACAGTGTAACACACACACCACAACCCCCGACACAGTGTAACACATATACCACAACCCCAACACAGTGTAACACGCACACCACAGCCCCCGACACAGTGTAACACACACACCACAACCCCCAACACACTATAACACACACACCACAACCCCCAATACACTATAACACACACACCACAACCCGACACACTGTAACACACACTCCACAACCCGACACACTGTAACACACACACCACAACCCCCGACAGTGTAACACATACACCACAACCCCCGACAGTGTAACACACACACCAGAACCCGACACACTGTAACACACAGAGTACAACTCCCGACACAGTGTAACAAACACACCACAACCCGACACACTGTAACACACACACCACAACACCCAACACAGTGTAACACACACACTACAACCCCCGACAGTGTAACACACACACCACAACCCCCGACACAGTGTAACACACACACCACAACCCCCAACACACTATAACACACACACCACAACCCCCGACACTGTAACACACACTCCACAACCCGACACACTGTAACACACACACCACAACCCCCGACACAGTGTAACACACACACCAGAACCCGACACACTGTAACACACAGAGCACAACTCCCGACACAGTGTAACAAACACACCACAACCCGACACACTGTAACACACACACCACAACACCCAACACAGTGTAACACACACACTACAACCCCCGACAGTGTAACACACACACCACAACCCCCGACACACTGTAACACACACACCACAACCCCCGACACAATGTAACACACACACCACAACACACACACCACAACCCGACACACTGTAACACACACACAACTCCCGACACACTGTAACACACACACCACAACCCGACACAGTGTAACACACACACCGTAACCCGACACACTGTAACACACACAAAACAACCCCCGACAGTGTAACACACACACCACAACCCCCAAACACTATAACACACATGCCACAGCCCGACACACTGTAACACACACACCACAACCCCCGACACACTGTAACACACACATCACAACCCCCGACACAATGTAACACACACACCACAACCCCCGACACACTGCAACACACACACCACAACCCGACACACTAACACACACATCACAACCCCCGACACAATGTAACACACACACCACAACCCCCGACACACTGCAACACACACACCACAACCCGACACACTGTAACACACACACCACAACCCACGACACACTGTAACACACACACAAACGGACACGCTGTAACACACACAATTGGACACACTGTAACACACACACCACAACCCCCGACACACTGTTACACACACACAACCCGGCACACTGTAACACATATAGCACAACCCGACAGTGTAATAAACACACACAACCCCGACACACTGTAACACACACAACCCGACACACTAACACACACATAACCACGCGACACACTAACACACACACAACAACCCGACACACTGTAACACGCACACCACAACTCCCGACACACTAACACACACGCAAGCACCCGACACACTGTAACACACACACCACAACCCGACAGTGTAACACACACACAACTCCCGACACAGTGTAACACATATACCACAACCCCCAACACAGTGTAACACGCACACCACAACCCCCGACAGTGTAACACACACACCAGAACCCGACACACTGTAACACACACAGCACAACTCCCGACAGTGTAACAAACACACCACAACCCGACACACTGTAACACACACACCACCCAACACAGTGTAACACACACACCACAACCCCCGACACAGTGTAACACACACACCACAACTCCCAACACACTATAACACACACACCACAACCCGACACATTGTAACACACACTCCACAACCCGACACACTGTAACACACACACAACACCCGACACAGTGTAACACACACACCACAACCCGCGACAGTGTAACACACACACCAGAACCCGACACACTAACACACAGAGCACAACTCTCGACACACAGCAACACACACACCACAACCCGACAGTGTAACACACACACCACAACCCGACACACTAACACACAACCACAACCCGACCACTGTAACACACACACCACAACCCAACACAGTGTAACACACACACTACAACCCCGACACACTGTAACACACACACCACAACCCGTCACACGGTAACACACACACCACAACCCCTGACACACTGTAACACACACACCACAACCCGACACACTGTAACACACACACCACAACCCGATACACTGTAACACACACACCACAACCCAGACACATTAACACACACACCACAACCGCAGACACTGTAACACACACACAACCGGACACACTGTAACACACACAACCGGACACACTTTAACACACACAACCGGACACACTGTAACACACACACCACAACCCAGACACACTGTAACACACACACCACAACCCAACACAGTGTAACACACACACTACAACCCCGACACACTGTAACACACACACCACAACCCGTCACACTGTAACACACACACCACAACCCCTGACACACTGTAACACACACACCACAACCCGACACACTGTAACACACACACCACAACCCGATACAGTGTAACACACCCACCACAACCCCGACACACTGTAACACACACACCACAACCCGTCACACTGCAACACACACTACAACCCCCGACAGTGTAACACACAAACCACAACACCTGACACACTGTAACACACACACCACAACACGACACACTGTAACACACACAACACACCCTCCAACACAGTGTAACACACACAACCCGACACACTGTGACACACACACCACAATCCCCAACACAGTGTGACATACACACCACAACCCGACACACTAACACACACACCACAACCCCCGACACACTGCAACATACACCACAACCCTCGACACACTGTAACACGCACACCACAACCCAGACACATTAACACACACACCACAACCGGAGACACTGTAACACACACACCACCGGACACACTGTAACACACACACAACCGGACACACTTTAACACACACAACCGGACACACTGTAACACACACACCACAACCCAGACACACTGTAACACACACCAAAACCCTCGACACACTGTAACACACACACCACAACCCGACAGTGTAATACACACACCACAACCACCCGACACACTGTAATACACACACCACAGCCTCCGACACCGTGTAACACACGCAGCACAACCCGACACACTAACACTCACACCACAACCCCCGACACACTGTAACACACACAACCCGACACACTGTAACACACACACCACAACACCCAACACAGTGTAACACACACACTACAACCCCCGACAGTGTAACTCACACACCACAACTCCCGACACAGTGTAACACACACACCACAACTCCCAACACATTATAACACACACACCACAACCCGACACATTGTAACACACACTCCACAACCCGACACACTGTAACACACACACCACAACCCGCGACACAGTGTAACACACAAACCACAACCCCCGACAGTGTAACACACACACCAGAACCCGACACACTGTAACACACACACCACAACACCCAACACAGTGTAACACACACACTACAACCCCCGACAGTGTAACACACACACCACAACCCCCGACACAATGTAACACACACACCACAACCCCCGACACACTGCAACACACACACCACAACCCGACAGTGTAACACACACACCACAACCCGACACACTGTAATACACACACCACAACCCGACCACTGTAACACACGCACCACAACCCAACACAGTGTAACACACACACTACAACCCCGACACACTGTAACACACACACCACAACCCGTCACACTGCAACACACACACTACAACCCCCGACACAGTGTAACACACACACCACAACCCCTGACACACTGTAACACACACACCACAACCCAGACACATTAACACACACACCACAACCGGAGACACTGCAACACACAGACAACTGGACACACTGTAACACACACAACCGGACACACTTTAACACACACAACCGGACACACTGTAACACACACACCACAACCCAGACACACTGTAACACACACACCGTAACCCGACACATTGTGACACACAAACCACAACCCAGACACATTAACACACACACCACAACCACCCGACACACTGTAACACACACACCACAACTCCCGACACAGTGTAACACACACACCACAACCCCCGACACACTGTAACACACACACCACAATCCTCGGCACACCTTAACCCGACACACTGTAACACACACACCACAACCCAGACACATTAACACACACACCACAACCGGAGACACTGTAACACACACACAACCGGACACACTGTAACACACAGAAGCGGACACATTAACACACACACCACAACCCAGACACACTGTAACACACACACCGTAACCCGACACACTGTAACACACAAACCACAACCCAGACACATTAACACACACACCACAACCACCCGACACACTGTAACACACACACCACAACTCCTGACACAGTGTAGCACACACACCACAACCCCCGACACACTGTAACACACACACCACAACCCAGACACACTAACACACACACCAAAACCCCCGACACACTGTAACACACACACCACAACCCAGACACACTGTAACACACACACCAGAAGCCAACACAGTGTAACACACACACCACAACCCCGACACACTGTAACACACACACCACAATCCTCGGCACACTGTAACACACACACCACAATCTTCAGCACACTGTAACACACACACCACAACCCCCGACATAGTGTAACACACACCACAACAGGACTCACTGTAACACACACACCACAACCCGACCACTGTAACACACACACCACAACCCAACACAGTGTAACACACCCACCACAACCCCGACACACTGTAACACACACACCACAACCCGTCACACTGCAACACACACACCACAACCCGACCACTGTAACACACGCACCACAACCCAACACAGTGTAACACACCCACCACAACCCGACACACTGTAACACACACACCACAACCCGTCACACTGCAACACACACTACAACCCCCGACACAGTGTAACACACACACAACACCTGACACACTAACACACACACCACAACCCGACACACTGTAACACACACAACACACCCTCCAACACAGTGTAACACACACAACCCGACACACTGTGATACACACACCACAATCCCCAACACAGTGTGACATACACACCACAACCCGACACACTAACACACACACCACAGCCCGACACACTGTAACACACACACCACAACCCGACACACTGTAACACACACACCACAACCCCCGACACACTGCAACACATACACCACAACCCTCGACACACTGTAACACGCACACCACAACCCAGACACACTGTAACACGCACACCGTAACCCGACACACTGTAACACACACACCACAACCCAGACACACTGTAACACACACACAACCGGACACACTTTAACACACACAACCGGACACACTGTAACACACACAACCCGACACACTGTAACACACACACCACAACCCAGACACACTGTAACACACACACCAAAAACCCGACACACTGTAACACACACACAACTCTCGACACAGTGTAACACACACACCACAACTCCCGACACACTGTAACACACACATCAGAAGCCTACACAGTGTAACACACACACCACAACGCCCGACACACTGTAACACACACACCACAATCCTCGGCACACTGTAACACACACACAACAATTTTCGGCACACTGTAGCACACACACCACAACCCCCGACAGTGTAACACACACACCACAATCCGACACACTGTAACACACACACCACAACCCGTCACACTGCAACACACACACCACAACCCGACCACTGTAACACACGCACCACAACCCAACACAGTGTAACACACCCACCACAACCCGACACAATGTAACACACACACCACAACCCGTCACACTGCAACACACACTACAACCCCCGACACAGTGTAACACACACACAACACCTGACACACTAACACACACACCACAACCCGACACACTGTAACACACACAACACACCCTCCAACACAGTGTAACACACACAACCCGACACACTGTGATACACACACCACAATCCCCAACACAGTGTGACATACACACCACAACCCGACACACTAACACACACACCACAGCCCGACACACTGTAACACACACACCACAACCCGACACACTGTAACACACACACCACAACCCCCGACACACTGCAACACATACACCACAACCCTCGACACACTGTAACACGCACACCACAACCCAGACACACTGTAACACGCACACCGTAACCCGACACACTGTAACACACACACCACAACCCAGACACACTGTAACACACACACAACCGGACACACTTTAACACACACAACCGGACACACTGTAACACACACAACCCGACACACTGTAACACACACACCACAACCCAGACACACTGTAACACACACACCAAAAACCCGACACACTGTAACACACACACAACTCTCGACACAGTGTAACACACACACCACAACTCCCGACACACTGTAACACACACATCAGAAGCCTACACAGTGTAACACACACACCACAACGCCCGACACACTGTAACACACACACCACAATCCTCGGCACACTGTAACACACACACAACAATTTTCGGCACACTGTAGCACACACACCACAACCCCCGACAGTGTAACACACACACCACAATCCGACACACTGTAACACACACACCACAACCCGACCACTGTAACACACACACCACAACCCAACACAGTGTAACACACACACTACAACCCAGACACACTGTAACACACACACCACAACCCGTCACACTGCAACACACACACTACAACCCCCGACACAGTGTAACACACACACCACAACCCCTGACACACTGTAACACACACACCACAACCCGACACACTGTAACACACACACCACAGCCTCCGACACAGTGTAACACAAACAAGCCGACACACTGTGACACACACACCACAATCCCCGACACAGTGTGACATACACACCACAACCCGACACACTGTAACACACACACCACAACCCGACACAGCGTAACACACACACCACAACCCGACACAGCGTAACACACACACAACCGGACACACTGTAACACACACAGCCGGACACACTAACACACACACCACAACCCCCAACACAATGTAACACACACACAACCCAGACACACTATAACACACACACCACAATCCCCGACACAGTGTAACACACACACCACAACCACTGACAGTGTAACACACTCACCACAACCCCCGGCACACTGTAACACACATACCACAACCCCCAACACAGTGTAACACACACACCACAAACCCCAACAGACTGTAACACACCTACCACAACCCCTGACATACTGTAGCACACACACAACCCGACACACTGTAACACACACCACAACCCGACAGTGTAATACACACACCACAACCCGACAGTGTAATACACACACCACAACCCGACAGTGTAATACACACACCACAGCCCGACACACTGTAACACACACACCACAACCCCCGACACAGTGTAATACACACAGCACAGCCCCGACACAGTGTAACACACACTCTACAACACCCGACAGTGTAACACACATACCACACTGTAACACACACACCACAACCCCCGACAGTGTGCCACACAAACCACAACCCCCGACGCACTGTAACACACACACCACAACCCCCGACACACTGTAAAACACACACCACAACCCAACACACTGTAACACACACACAACCCCCGACAGTGTAATTCACGCACCACAACCCCCGACACACTGCAACACACACACCACAACCCAGACACACTAACACACACACCACAACCATCCGACACACTGTAACACACACACAGTAACCCGACACACTGTAACACACACACCACAATTCTCGACACACTGTAACACACACACCATAACCCGACACAGTGTAACACACACACGACAACCCACGACACACTGTAACACACACACAACCGGACACACTGTAACACACACAACCGGACACACTGTAACACACACAACTGGACACACTGTAACACACACACCACAACCCCCGACACACTAACACACACACCGTAACACATACACCACAACCCCGACAAACTGCAACACACAAACCACAACCCCCGACACACTGTAACACACACAACCCCGACACACTGGAACACACAGACCACAACCCCCGACACACTGTAACACGCACACCACAACCCAACACAGTGTAACACACACACACCACAACCCCCGACACAGTGTAACACACACACCACAACTCCCAACACACTATAACACACACACCACAACCCCCGACAGTGTAACACACACACCACAACCCCCGACACAATGTAACACACACACTACAACCCCGACACACTGTAACACACACACCACAACCCGTCACACTGCAACACACACACTACAACCCCCGACACACTGTAACACACACACCACAACCCGACACACTGTAACACACACACCACAACCCGATACACTGCAACACACACACCACAACCGGAGACACTGTAGCACACACACAACCGGACACACTGTAACACACACAACCGGACACACTTTAACACACACAACCGGACACACTTTAACACACACAACCGGACACACTGTAACACACACACCACAACCCCCGATACACTGTAATACACACACCACAACCCAGACACATTAACACACACACCACAACCGGACACACTGTAACACACACAACCGGACACACTGTAACACACACAACCGGACACACTGTAACACACACAACCGGACACACTTTAACACACACAATTGGACACACTGTAACACACACACCACAACCCCCGACACACTGTAACACACACACCGTAACCCGACACACTGTAACACACACACCCCAACCCAGAAACTCTAACACACACACACAACAACCCGACACACTGTAACACACACACAACTCCCGACACAGTGTAACACACACACAACCACCCGACACACTGTAACACACACACCATAACCCCCGACACAGTGTAACACACACAACCCGACACACTGTGACATACACACCACAACCCGACACACTGTAACACACACACCACAACCCGACACAGCGTAACACACACATCACAACCCGACACAGCGTAACACATACACCACAACCCCGACAAACTGCAACACACAAACCACAACCCCCGACACACTGTAACACACACCACAACCCCGACACACTGTAACACACACACCACAACCCCCGTCACAGTAACACACACACCACAACCCAACACAGTGTAACACACACACACCTCAACCCCCGACACAGTGTAAAACACACACCACAACCACCGACACACTGCAACACACACACCACAACCCCCGACACACTGTAACACACACACAACCGGATACACTGTAACACACACACACCACAAACCGACAGTGTAATACACACACCACAACCCCCAACACACTGTAACACACACACCACAACTCCCGACACACTATAACACACACACCACAACCCGACACACTGTAGCACACACACAACTGGACACACTGTAACACAAACACCACAACCCCCGACACACTGTAACACACACATCACAACCCCTGATACAATGTAACACACACACCACAACCCCCCCCCATACACTGTAAAACACACCACAACCTACGACACACTGTAACACACACGACAACACCCGACAGTGTAACACACACACGACAACACCCGACAGTGTAACACACACACGACAAGCCCCGACACACTGTAACACACACACCACAACCCCCGATACAATGTAACACACACACCACAACCGCCTACACACTGTAACACACACACACAACCCCCCGACACACTAACACACAGACACCACAACCCCCGACAGTGTAACACACACACTACAACCCTCGACAGTGTAACACACACACCACAACCCCCGACACACTGTAACACACACACAACCCCCCACACAATGTAACACACACACCACAACTCCCGACACACTGCAACACACACACCACAACCCCCGACACACTGTAACACACACACCGTAACCCGACACACTGTAACACACACACCGTAACCCGACACACTGTAACACACACACAACTCCCGACACACTGTAACACACACCATAACCCCCCGACATACTGTAACACACACCATACATAACACCGGGCACACTGTAACACACACACAACCCCCGAAACACTAACACACACGACAACCCTCGACACAGCGTAACACACACACCACAACCATCCGACACACTGTAACACACACACCGTAACCCGACACACTGTAACACACACCACAACCCCCGATACAATGTAACACACACACCACAACCCCGACACACTGTAACACACACACCACAACCCAACACAGTGTAACACACACACACCACAACCCCCGACACAGTGTAACACACACACAACTCCCAACACACTATAACACACACATCACAACCCCTGATACAATGTAACACACACACCACAACCCCCCCCACACACTGTAAAACACACCACAACCCACGACACACTGTAACACACAACCACAACACCCGGCAGTGTAACACACACACGACAACCCCCGACAGTGTAACACACACACGACAACCCCCAACACACTGTAACACACACACCACAACACACACACCACAACCCCCGATACAATGTAACACACACACCACAACCCCGACACAATGTAACACACACACCACAACCCAACACAGTGTAACACACACACACCACAACCCTCGACACAGTGTAACACACACACAACTCCCAACACACTATAACACACACACCACAACCCCCGACAGTGTAACACACACACCACAACCCCCAACACAATGTAACACACACACCACAACCCCCGAAACACTGCAACACACACACCACAACCCGACAATGTAACACACACACTACAACCCCGACACACTGTAACACACATACCACAATCCGTCACACTGCAACACACACACTACAACCCCCGACACACTGTAACACACACACCACAACCCCTGACGCACTGTAACACACACACCACAACCCGACACACTGTAACACACACACCACAACCCGATACACTGCAACACACACACCACAACCCAGACACATTAACACACACACCACAACCGGAGACACTGTAACACACACACAACCGGACACACTGTAACACACACAACCGGACACACTTTAACACACACAACCGGACACACTGTAACACACACACCACAACTCCCGATACACTGTAACACACACACCACAACCCAGACACATTAACACACACACCACAACCGGACACACTGTAACACACACAACCGGACACACTGTAACACACACAACCGGACACACTGTAACACACACAACCGGACACACTTTAACACACACAATTGGACACACTGTAACACACACACCACAACCCCCGACACACTGTAACACACACACCGTAACCCGACACACCCCAACCCAGAAACTCTAACACACACACACCACAACAACCCGACACACTGTAACACACACAACTCCCGACACAGTGTAACACACACACAATCACCCGACACACTGTAACACACACACCATAACCCCCGACACAGTGTAACACACACAACCATCCGACACACTGTGACATACACATCACAACCCGACACACTGTAACACACACACAACCCGACACAGCGTAACACACACATCACAACCCAACACAGCGTAACACATACACCACAACCCCGACAAACTGCAACACACAAACCACAACCCCCGACACACTGTAACACACACACCACAACCCCCGTCACAGTAACACACACACCACAACCCAACACAGTGTAACACACACACACCTCAACCCCCGACACAGTGTAAAACACACACCACAACCACCGACACACTGCAACACACACACCACAACCCCCGACACACTGTAACACACACACCACAACCCCCGACACACTGTAACACACACACAACCGGATACACTGTAACACACACACACCACAAACCGACAGTGTAATACACACACCACAACCCCCAACACACTGTAACACACACACCGTAACCCGACACACTGTAACACACACATCACAACTCCCGACACACTAACACACACACCACAATCCGGCACACTGTAACACACACCGTAACCCGACACAATGTAACACACACACACCACAATGCCTGACACACTGTAACACACACACCACAACCCGACACACTGTAACACACACACCACAACCCGACACACTGTAACACACACACCACAACCCGACACACTAACACACACACCACAGCCTCCGACACAGTGTAACACACACAGCACAACCCGACACACTGTAACACTCACACCACAACCCCCGACACACCGTAACACACACAACCCGACACACTGTAACACACACACCACAATCCCCAACAAAGTGGAACATACACACCACAACCCGACACACTGTAACACACACCACAACACCGACACACTGTAACACACACAACACAAACCCCGACACAGTAACACACACACCACAACCCAACACAGTGTAACACACACACCACAACCCCCAACACAGTGTAACACACACACAACCCCCGACACACTGCAACACACAAACCACAACCACCGACACACTGTAGCACACACCACAACCCCGACAGTGTAACACACACACCACAACCCCCGACAGACTGTAACACACAAACCACAACACCCGACACATTGTAACACACACACCACAACCCCCGACACACTGTAACACACACACCACAACCCGACAGTGTAATACACACACCACAACGCCCAATACACCGTAACCCGACACACTGTAACACACACACAACCGGACACACTGTAACACACACAGCCGGACACACTGTAACACACACACCACAACCCCCGACACACTGTAACACACACACAACCCGGCACAATGTAATACACACACCACAACCACCGACACACTGTAACACACACACAACCCAGACACACTGTAACACACACACCACAACCCCGACACAGTGTAACACACACACCACAACCACTGACAGTGTAACACACTCACCACAACCCCCGGCACACTGTAACACACATACCACAACCCCCAACACAGTGTAACACACACACCACAGTCCCAAACACAGTGTAACACACACACCACAACCGTCAACAGACTGTAACACACCTACCACAACCCCTGACATACTGTAGCTCACACACAACCCGACACACTGTAACACACACCACAACCCGACAGTGTAATACACACACCACAACCACCCGACACACTGTAACACACACACCGTAACCCGACACACTGTAATACACACACAACTCCCGACACACTGTAACACACACATCACAACCCGACACACTGTAACACATACACCACAGCCCCGACACAGTGTAACACACACTCTACAACCCCCGACAGTGTAACACACATACCACACTGAAACACACACACCACAAACCTCGACAGTGTGCCACACAAACCACAACCCCCGACACACTGTAACACACACACAACCCCGAACACAATGTAACACACACACCACAACCCCGAACACAATGTAACACACACACCACAACCCCGAACACAATGTAACACACACACCACAACCCCGAACACAATGTAACACACACACCACAACCCCCGACACACTGCAACACACACACCACAACCCCCGACACACTGTAAAACACACACCACAACCCAACACACTGTAACACACACACCACAACCCCCGACAGTGTAATTCACGCACCACAACCCCCGACACACTGCAACACACACACCACAACCCAGGCACACTAACACACACAACACAACCATCCGACACACTGTAACACACACACCGTAACGCGACACACTGTAACACACACCACAATTCTCGACACACTGTAACACACACACCACAACCCGACACAGTGTAACACACACACTACAACCCACGACACACTGTAACACACACACAACCGGACACACTAACACACACAACCGGACACACTGTAACACACACACCACAACCCCCGACACACTGTAACACACACATCGTAACCCGACACACTGTAACACACACACCCCAACCCGACACACTAACACACAACCACAACAACCCGACACACTGTAACACACACACAACCACCCGACACACTGTAACACATACACCAGAACCCAACACTGTAACACACACACCACAACCCCCGACACTGTAACACACACACCACAACCCGACACACTGTAACACATACACCACAGCCTCCGACACAGTGTAACACACACAACCCGACACACTGTGACACACACACCACAACCCCCGACACAGTGTAATACACATACCACAACCCCCGACACACTGTAACACACACACAACCCAGACACACTGTAACACACACACCACAACCCCGACACAGTGTAACACACACACCACAACCCCCGACAGACTGTAACACACACAACACCGACACACTGTAACACACAGACCACAACCCCCGACACACTGTAACACACACACCACAACCCCCGACACACTGTAACACACAAACCACAACCCGACAGTGTAATACACACACCACAACCCCCAACACACTGTAACACACACATCGTAACCCGACACACTGTAACACACACACAACCGGACACACTGTAACACACACACAACCGGACACACTGTAACACACACAGCCGGACACACTGTAACATACACACCACAACCCCCGACACACTGTAACACACACACAACCCGACACACTGTAACACATATACCACAACCCGACAGTGTAATACACATACCACAACCCCCGACACACTGTAACACACACACAACCCAGACACACTGTAACACACACACCACAACCCCGACACAGTGTAACACACACACCACAACCCCCGACAGACTGTAACACACACAACACCGACACACTGTAACACACAGACCACAACCCCCGACACACTGTAACACACACACCACAACCCCCGACACACTGTAACACACACATCGTAACCCGACACACTGTAACACACACACAACCGGACACACTGTAACACACACACAACCGGACACACTGTAACACACACAGCCGGACACACTGTAACACACACACCACAACCCCCGACACACTGTAACACACACACAACCCGACACACTGTAACACATATACCACAACCCGACAGTATAATACACATACCACAACCCCCGACACACTGTAACACACACACAACCCAGACACACTGTAACACACACACCACAATCCCCGACAGTGTAACACACACACCACAACCACTGACAGTGTAACACACTCACCACAACCCCCGCCACACTGTAACACATACCACAACCCCCAACACAGTGTAACACACACACACCACAATCCCCAACACAGTGTAACACACACACCACAACCCTCAACAGACTGTAACACACCTACCACAACCCCTGACATACTGTAGCACACACACAACCCGACACACTGTAACACACACCACAACCCGACAGTGTAATACACACACCACAACCACCCGACACACTGTAACACACACACCGTAACCCGACACACTGTAATACACACACAACTCCCGACACACTGTAACACACACACCACAACCCCCGACACAATGTAATACACACAGCACAGCCCCCGACACACTGTAACACACACACCACAACCCCGAACACAATGTAACACACACCACAACCCCCGACACACTGCAACACAGACACAACCCCCGACACACTGTAAAACACACACCACAACCCAACACACTGTAACTCACACACCACAACCCCCGACAGTGTAATTCACGCACCACAACCCCCGACACACTGCAACACACACACCACAACCCAGACACACTAACACACACACCACAACCATCCGACACACTGTAACACACACACCGTAACCCGACACACTGTAACACACACACCACAATTCCCGACACACTGTAACACACACACCACAACCCGACACAGTGTAACACACACACTACAACCCACGACACACTGTAACACACACACAACAGGACACACTGTAACACACACAACTGGACACACTGTAACACACACATCACAACCCCCGACACAATGTAACACACACACCGTAACCCGACACACTGTAACACACACACCCCGACCCAGACACACTAACACACACACACAGCAACCCGACACACTGTAACACACACACCACAACTCCCGACACAGTGTAACACACACACAACCACCCGACACACTGTAACACACACACCATAACCCCCGACAGTGTAACACACAGCACAACCCCCGACACACTGTAACACATATACCAGAACCCAACACAGTGCAACACACACACCAGAAACCCCGACACACTGTAACACACACACCAGAACCTAACACAGTGCAACACACACACCACAACCCCCGACACACTGTAACACACACACCACAACCCGACACACTGTAACACATACACCACAGCCTCCGACACAGTGTAACACACACAATCCCCAACACAGTGTGACATATACACCACAACCCGACACACTGTAACACACACACCACAACCCAACACAGCGTAACACATACACCACAACCCGACACAGCGTAACACATACACCACAACCCCGACAAACTGCAACACACAAACCACAACCCCCGACACACTGTAACACACACCACAACCCCGACACACTGTAACACACACACCACAACCCCCGTCACAGTAACACACACACCACAACCCAACACAGTGTAACACACACACACCTCAACCCCCGACACAGTGTAAAACACACACCACAACCCCGACACACTGTAACTCACACACAACCGGATACACTGTAACACACACACCACAACCCGACAGTGTAATACACACACCACAACCCCCAACACACTGTAACACACACACCGTAACCCGACACACTGTAACACACACATCACAACTCCCGACACACTAACACATACACCACAATCCGGCACACTGTAACACACACACAACACCCGTCACAGTAACACACACACCACAACCCAACACAGTGTAACACACACACACCTCAACCCCCGACACAGTGTAACACACACACCACAACCCCAACACAGTGTAACACACACACCACAACCCCCGACAGACTGTAACACACACACAACACCCGACACACTGTAACACACACACCACAACCCCCGACACACTGTAACACACACACACCACAACCCGACAGTGTAATACACACACCACAACCCCCAACACACTGTAACACGCACACAACCGGACACACTGTAACACACACAGCCGGACACATTGTAACACACACACCACAACCCCCGACACACTGTAACACACACACACAACCCGACACACTGTAACACACATACCACAACCCGACAGTGTAATACACACACCACTACCCCCGACACACTGTAACACACACACAACCCAGACACACTGTAACACACACACCACAATCCCCGACATACTGTAACACACTCACCACAACCCCCGGCACACTGTAACACACATACCACAACCCCCAACACAGTGTAACACACGCACAACAATCCCCAACACAGTGTAACACACACACCACAACCCCCAACAGACTGTAACACACCTACCACAACCCCTGACATACTGTAGCACACACACAACCCGACACACTGTAACACACACACCACAACCCGACAGTGTAATACACACACCACAACCCCCGACACAGTGTAACACACACAGCACTGCCCTCGACACAGTGTAACACACACTCTACAACCCCCGACAGTGTAACACACATACCACACTGTAACACACACACCACAACCCCCGACAGTGTGCCACACAAACCACAACCCCCGACACACTGTAACACACACACAACCCCGAACACAATGTAACACACACACAACCCCCGACACACTGCAACACACACACCACAACCCCCAACACACTGTAAAACACACACCACAACCCAACACACACACCACAACCCGCGACAGTGTAATTCACGCACCACAACCCCCGACACAATGCAACACACACACCCTATCCCGACAAACTGTAACACACACACCACAATTTCAGACACACTGTAACACACACACCACAACCCGACACAGTGTAACACACACACTACAACCCACGACACACTGTAACACACACAACTGGACACACTGTAACACACACACCACAACCCCCGACACACTGTAACACATACACCACAACCCAACAGTGCAACACACACACCAGAACCCCCGACACACTGTAACACACACACCAGAACCTAACACAGTGTAACACACACACCACAACCCCCGACACACTGTAACACACACACCACAACCCACGACACACTGTAACACACACACCACAACCCCCGACACATTGTAACACACACCATAACCGACACACTGTAACAAACACACCACAACCCCCGACACAGTGTAACACACACACCACAACCCCCGACACACTGTAACACACACACCACAACCCTCGACACACTGTAACACACACACCACAACCCCCGACACATTGTAACACACACACCATAACCCGACACACTGTAACAAACACACCACAACCCCCGACACAGTGTAACACACACACCACAACCCCTGACACACTGTAACAAACACACCACAACCCGACACTCTGTACCACACACACCACAACCCCCGGTACACTGTAACACACGCAACACAACCACTGACAGTGTAACACACTCACCACAACGCCCGGCACACTGTAACACAAATACCACAACCCCCGACACACTGTAACACACATACCACAACCCTCGACAGTGTAATACACACACCACAACCCGACACACTGTAACACACACAACCCGACATACTGTAACACATACACCACAAACCCCGACACAGTAACACACACACCACAACCCCCGACACAGTGTAACACACACACCACAACTCCCGACACACTGCAACACACAAACCACAACCCTCGACAAACTGTAACACACACACCACAACCCCGACACAGTGTAACAAACACACCACAACCCGACACACTGTAACACACACACAACCGGACACACTGTAACACACACACAACCGGGCACACTGTAACACACACAGCCGTACACACTGTAACACACACACCACAACCCCCGACACACTGTAACACACACACAACCCGACACACTGTAACACGCATACCACAACCTGACAGTGTAATACACATACCACAACCCCCGACACACTGTAACACACACACAACCCAGACACACTGTAACACACACACCACAATCCCCTACACAGTGTAACACACACACCACAACCACTGACAGTGTAACACACTCACCACAACCCCCGGCACACTGTAACACACATACCACAACCCCCAACACAGTGTAACACACACACCACAATCCCCAACACAGTGTAACACACACACCACAACCCCCAACAGACTGTAACACACCTACCACAACCCGACAAACTGTAGCACACACACATCCCGACACACTGTAACACACACCACAACCCGACAGTGTAATACACACACCACAACCACCCGACACACTGTAACACACACACCGTAACCCGACACACTGTAATACACACACAACTCCCGACACACTGTAACACACACACCACAACCCCCGACACAGTGTAACACACACAGCACAGCCCCCGACACAGTGTAACACACACTCTACAACCCCCGACAGTGTAACACACATACCACACTGTAACACACACACCACAACCCCCGACAGTGTGCCACACAAACCACAACACCCGACACACTGTAACACACACACCACAACCCCGAACACAATGTAACACACACACCACAACCCCCGACACACTGCAAAACACACACCACAACCCCCGATACACTGTAAAACACACACCACAACCCAACACACACACCACAACCCCCGACACACTGCAACACACACACCCACAACCCCCGACACACTGTAAAACACACACCATAACCCAACACACACACCACAACCCCCGACAGTGTAATTCACGCACCACAACCCCCGACACACTGCAACATACACACCACAACCCAGACACCTCAACCATCCGACACAATGTAACACACACACCGTAACCCGACACACTGTAACACACACACCACAATTCCCGACACACTGTAACACACACACCACAACCCGACACAGTATAACACACACACTACAACCCACGACACACTGTAACACACACACAACCGGACACACTGTAACACACACAACTTTACACACTGTAACACACACACCACAACCCCCGACACACTGTAACACACACACCGTAACCCGACACACTGTAACACACACACCCCAACCCAGACACACTAACACACACACACAACAACCCGACACACTAACACACACACAACTCCCGACACAGTGTAACACACACACAACCACCCGACACACTGTAACACACACACCATAACCCCCGACACAGTGTAACATACACCACAACCCCCGACACACTGTAACACATACACCAGAACCCAACAGTGTAACACACACACCAGAACCCCGACACACTGTAACACACAACAGAACCTAACACAGTGTAACACACACACCACAACCCCCGACACACTGTAACACACACACCACAACCCTCGACACACTGTAACACACACACCACAACCCCCGACACAGTGTAACACACACCATAACCCGACACACTGTAACAAACACACCACAACCCCCGACACAGTGTAACACACACACCACAACCCCTGACACACTGTAACACACACACCACAACCCGACACTCTGTACCACACACACAACCCCCGGCACACTGTAACACAAATACCACAACCCCCAACACAGTGTAACACACACACCACAACCCCCAACAGTGTAACACACACACCACAACCCCCGACAGACTGTAACACACATACCACAACCCCCGGCATACTGTACCACACACACAACCCGACACACTGTAACACACATACCACAACCCGACAGTGTAATACACACACCACAACCCCCGACACACTGTAACACACACACAACCCGACACACTGTAACACACACACCACAACCCGACACACTGTAACACACACACCACAACCCGACACACTGTAACACACACACACCACAACCCCCGACACACTGTAACACACACACACCACAACCCCCGACACACTGTAACACACACACCACAACCCAGACACACTGTAACACACACACCGTAACCCGACACACTGTAACACACATACCACAACCCAGAAACCCTGACACATTAACACACACACAACTGGACACACTGTAACACACACACAACTGGACACACTGTAACACACAAAACCAGACACACTGTAACACACAACCGGACACACTGTAACACACACACCACAACCCTCGACACACTAACACAAACAGCACAACCCTCGACACACTGTAACACACACACCACAACCCCCGACAAAGTGTAACACACACACCATAACCCGACACACTGTAACACACACACCACAACCCCCGACACAGTGTAACACACACACCACAACCACTGACAGTGTAACACACACACCACAACCCAGGCACACTAACACACACACCACAACCACCCGACACACTGTAACACACACACAACTCCCGACACACTGTAACACACACATCACAACCCGACACACTGTAACACACACACCGTAACCCGACACAATGTAACACACACACACCACAACCCCGACAGTGTAACACACACACCACAACCTGACACAGTGTAACACACACACCACAACCCGACACAATGTAACACACATACAACCCCCGACACACTGTAACACACACACTACAACCCGACACACTAACACACACACCATAACCCCCGACACACTGCAACACACACACCACAACCCGACACACTGTAACACACACACCACAACCCGACACAGTGTAACGCACACACCACAACCTGACACACTGTAACACACACACCACAACCCGACAGTGTAATACACACACCACAACCCCCAACACACTGTAACACACACAAAACTCCCGACACACTGTAACACACACACCACAACACACTGTAACACACACACCGTAACCCCACACATTGTAACACACACACCACAACCCAGACACACTGTAACACACAACTCCCGACACACTGTAACACACACACCACAACACGACACACTGTAACACACACACCGTAACCCCACACACCGTAACACACACACCACAACTCCCGACACACTGTAACACACACACCACAACCCGACACACTGTAACACACACACCACAACCCCCGACACACTGTAACACACACACCACAACCCCCGACACACTGTAACACACACACCACAACCCCAACACAGTATAACATACACACCACAATCCCCGAAACGCTGTAACACACCCTACACAACCACTGACAGTGTAACACACACCTGGGCTGGAGTATTACTAGGGCAGTTTGATTCGTTACTGGGTTACATAATATTCAGTATATTTTATAATCAGATGTTGGAGATACAGAGAGATCACGATTAGAGATGTGTGGACAGATTATCCCACAAGCTATTGTTCCTTTCAAGCAAGTCCTTGATTTCCATGAGCAAATCGATAATGAAGAAGAAAGCTTTAGAGTGCCGGAAGATATCAATGAACTGGTCAGGTGGGCAGAACATCGGCAAATGGAATTCAATGTGGAGAAGTGTGAGGTAATGCATTTGGGGAGGGCTAACAAGGCAAGGGAATACAAAATAAATGGTAGGACACTGAGAAGTGCAGAAGAACAGGGGGACCTTGGAGTGCATGTCCACAAATCCCTAAAGGTAGCAGGCCAAGTAGATAAGGTGGTTAAGAAGACATACGGAATACTTGCCTTTGTTAGCCGAGGCATAGAATACAAGAGCAGGGAGGTTATGCTTGAACTGTATAAAACACTAGTTAGGCCATAGCTGCATGCATTACAGGAAAGATGTGATTGCAGAGGAGATTTACGAAGATGTTGCTTGAACTGGAGAATTTTAGCTATGAGAAATTTTGGATAGACTGGGGTTGTTTTCTTTGGAACAGAGGAGGTTGAGAGGGGGCCTTATTGAGGTGTATACAATTATGAGGGGCCTAGATAGGGTGGCTAGGAAGGACCTAGCAGAGAGGTCAACAACCAGGGGCATAGATTTAAAGTAATTGGGGGGAGGTTTAGAGGGGATTTGAGAAGGTGGTGGGGGTCTGGAACTCACTGCCTGAAAGGGTGGTAGAGGCAGAAACCCTCACCACATTTAAAAAGTACCTGAATATGCACTTGAAGTGCCGTAACCTACAGGGCTACGGACCGAGAGCTGGAAAGTGGGATTAGGCTGGGTAGCTCTTTGTTGGCCGGCGCGGACACGATGGGCTGAAATGACCTCTTCCCGTGCTGTAAATTTTGATGATTCTACGAATTCTGGATAATTATAATGAGCCTATGGGTCGAGTGTAAGCCTTCTCACTGTATTTGAGGAACTGGATATATAATTCAACTCGGCAGCACACTTTAGGGAGGATGTAGAAAGATATTTACTCAAATGGTCCCAGAGATGAGGGACTTTAGTTATGTAAAGGAACTGGAGAAGCTGGGATTGTTAGAGCAGAGAAGATCCTAGAAATCCCTGGGAGGACAGGCGCACCAACATCAGAATCCTCATTCAGGTCAACATCCCCAGTATTGAAGCACTGACCACACTTGATCAGCTCCGCTGGGCAGGCCACATAGTCCGCATGGCAGACACGAGACTCCCAAAGCAAGTGTTCTACTCGGAGCTCCTTCACGGCAAACGAGCCAAAGGTAGGCAGTGGAAACGCTACAAGGACACCCTGATAAAGTGCGATATCCCCACTGACACCTGGGAGTCCCTGGCCCAAGACCGCCCTAAGTGGAGGAAGTGCATCTGAGAGGGCGCTGAGCACCTCGAGTCTCATCGGCGAGAGCATGCAGAAACCAAATGCAGGCAGCAGAAGGAGCGTGCGGCAACCAGACTCCCCACCCACCCACCCCTTCCCTCAACAACTGTCTGTCCCACCTGTGACAGGGACTGTGGCTCTTGTTTTGGACTGTTCAGCCACCAAAGAACTCACTTCAGGTGTAGAAGCAAGTCTTCCGCGATCTCGAGGGACTGTCTATGATGATGATGATCAAGTGGAGATTTGACAGATGCTCAAAGTCATGAAGGGTTTTGATAGAGTAAATAAGGAGAATCTGTTTCGTGGTAGGAGGGTCGGTAACCAAAGGACACAGATTTAAGGTGACAAAAGAACCAGAGGCGACATGAGGAAACATTTTTTTACACAACGCACCTTAAATACTTGAAGGGAAAGCATTGACAGGGCTATGGAGAAAGAGCAGGAGTGGTATTCATTGGATAGCTCCATCAAAGAGCCGGTGCAGACACGATGGGCTGAATGGCCTCCTTCAGTGCTGTCATTCTATGGTCCTAATGTACCTCCACGTGATCTCTCGCTTTTTCTCTTTTTCCCTTAGTTCCCAGTATAAAGGTAAATAAAGATAGTTTCCCTTCCATATGTACAGCTGTCACTCACTCACAAGCTCATCTCTCAACCTGTCTGTCCACTGAACCAAACCTTCTATCAGAGAGATTTAATAGCCCGATACCCGATCAGATACAGGCATCAGGAAATGTTTCATAGGCCAGAACACTCGTCGCCTAACATGTAAAGAAAGAACATGCCTATCTTGTTCTCAGGACATCTCAAACCAAGGGATTACTTCTGAAATACAGTCACTGTTGTTTTATAGGCAAACTCGGAAGTCAATTTGTGCACAGCAGAATCCCACACACAGAAAAGAGATGAATGACCAGATCATTAGCTTGGTGAGGGAGGAACGTTGGTACAGACAGCAACACCACTCCCCTGTTCTTTGCATAGTACCATGGCAGCAATTATGGTCACCTGAGCGGACAGAAAGGGACTCAGTTTGATGTCTCATCTGAAAGATGAAGTCAATGGAGGCCAAAGGAAAAAGCCTGCAGGTGGAGTCATACTCGACACAAAGGATGATGGTTAGAGGCCAGTCATCACAGCTACAGGGCATCAGTGCAGGATTTCCTCAGCAAAACGTCCTTGGCCCAACCATTTACAGCTGCTTCATCAACAACCATTCCTCTGACACACGGTCAGGGGTGGGGCTATTTGCTGACGATTCCATCACAACTCCTCCCATGCCAGCCTACACCAGGACCTGGACAACATGGTCGCTGGTTCGGAATACTGGAACTGCCTATGTAACCACCATTGTGGGAGCACCATCTCCCATATGCCGAGAACAGGAAACAGCACGTTAAAATTACCTTGTCACACTGCAGCACGCTACAGAGGCAACGTCTCCATTACTGTAATGTTATCATCAGTGCAATTGACTCATTTCTTTCATTAAAGCTGCCCTTAACCCCAAAAGTACCAGAACAAAAAGACAGACAAAAATAATATGCCATGGATAAAGCCCTGCATTTAATCACACTGTAACAGGGACACTGCACTGCAGTCAGTAATGGGGGCCTCTCCAATTAACCCAGCACATATCTAGCATCTGGACTTAAATAGCTAATTAACTGTAACATCCTCCTAAACATGTAAGTGCAGAAGCCGTAGGTTGTGTTTGCAGGCGACAGTACGAAAACAGGAAGTTTCCAAATGAACAGGAAGTTCAGTGATGTGTCATTTTCCACCGGTCGGATAGTTTGATCTGTTTCACGTTGAGGTTACACAGCTGGCACTTCTCACAAATACAATGAAAGTGAATCCATGGGTCTAGTTAATATACAAGGCCTCGGAGCAGAACGACTCTCCCTGGTCCTCTGGCCTACACAGCAACAACTTGCATTTATATAGCGCCTTTAATGTTGAAAAACATTCCAATGTGCTTACACATCCTGACACAGTTGTTACGATAATCCTCAGCAGCCGATCCATGCACAACTACATTGTGCATGAGCTGTGCCTGAACCTCTGCTGGCTTTATTCAGCTACATCCGGTGAGCGTGCTCTGGGTGCTGAATGGGGGATGGGTGCAATACACCCAGCACCCAATCAGGAACACAAGGGAGCTCAGAAATTCCTGCTTATGATATCAGGCCCTAAATTTCATAAAATATTATTCTGTGTTCCTAGTCCAGTTACCACCCTAAAACATGCACTGTTTTAAAAGGGATGCAACGTAAGCACTCAGTCTCATCAACAGAATGTGGTTGGGCACATTATAACGTCAACTCAGCAAAGGAAGCTGGTTAAACACCCACCATCATCACAACATAGAATTATAGAGAGATACAGCACTGAAGGAGGCCATTCGGCCCATCGTGCCTGTGCCGGCTCCGTGGTAGAGATATCCAATCAGTCCCACTCCCCCTGCTCTTCCACCATAGCCCTGCAAATTTTTCCACTTCAAATATTTTTCCAATTCCTTTTTGAAAGTTACTATTGAACCTCTGGTTCTTTTGCCAATCACCTTAAATCTGCTCTCTCTGGTTACTGACTTATGTTGCCTCTAATTTTTGGGGGTCCGTGCAGCCCCTTCAAAATTATGCACATGTGCATTTTTTCCTTTTAAAAGCTGGTGAGCCGACTGCACGGGAGCTCCAGAGCATCGCCCAGCCACACAGTTAAAGGGAACATTGTTACAGACCCTTGTCAGTGGAAACATTTTCTCCTTATTTACTCTATAAAAACCCCTCATGATTTTGAACACCTCCATCAAATCTCCTCTTAACCTTCTCTGCTCTGAGAACAACCCCAGCTTCTCCACATAACTGAAGTCCCCCATCCCGGGAATCACTCTAGTACATCTCCTCTACACCCTCTCTGAGGCCTTTCCATCCTTCCTAAAGTGCTGTGCCCAGAATTGGACAC
Organism: Pristiophorus japonicus; assembly: GCF_044704955.1. Classification (NCBI taxonomy): domain Eukaryota; kingdom Metazoa; phylum Chordata; class Chondrichthyes; family Pristiophoridae; genus Pristiophorus; species Pristiophorus japonicus. The sequence continues at coordinate 99,283,289 of NC_091995.1, forward strand.
AATACTCCAGTTGAGGCTGAACCAGTGCTTTACAAAGGTTTATCAGACTTCCGTGCTTTTGCACTCTATGCCTCTATTAATAAAATAAAGGAACTCATGTGCTTTAACAGCCTTCTCGACTTGTCTTGCCATCTTCAAAGATTTGTGTATGTACACCCAGGTCTCTGTTCCTACACCCCCTTTAAATTGTACCATTTAGTTTGTATTGCGTCTCCTCATTCTTCCTACCAAAAGGCATCACTTCGCACCTGCCATGTGCCTGCCCATTTCAGCAGTCTGTCTCTGACCTCCTGAAGTGTGTTACTGACCTCCTCATTGTTTACTACATTTCCGAGTTTTGTGTGATCTGCAAACTCTGAAATGAAGCCCTGTATACACAAGTCCAGGTCATTAACATACATCAAAAAGAGCAGTGGTCCGAATACCGACATCTGCGGCAGGCTACTGTATCCCTCCCTCCAATCTGAAAAACCGTTCACCACTACTCTCTGCTTTCTGTCCCTGACCAATTTGTATCCATGCAGCCACCGTCCCTTCAATGCCATGGGCTTCACTTTTGCTAACAAGTCTATTATGTGGCACTTTGTCAAACGTCTTTTGAAAGTCCTTCTGTACAACATCAACCACACTACCCTCTCCGTTACTTCATTAAAGATCCATCATCGATTAATCTGGTTAAACACACACCATAATCAATCTTGTTAATCACAGATCGTCACTGGAATCTATGAAATGCAGACCACCATGAAAAGAATCTGCTTAAATATTCCCCTATCCAACGAGCCAACCATTTCAGACACAATCTGTTGCTAATAGTCCGTGCAGATTCAAGGTCGCCTCCTGAGCTACTGTTCCTCTGTCACTACTGGGCGACTGATTTTTGCACTTGGTGGGAGAGATCAGTTGCCTTTGGCAGAGAGCCTGGTGGAAGGTGTGAGAGAGACAGAGAGATCACAATTTCATTCAGCAGCAGAGAAATCAATCAGTGAAATGAAACGTGATGCAATGCTCAATGCAGTCCTGGCTCCTTCATAGAAACATAGAACATAGAAAATAGGTGCAGGAGTAGGCCATTCGGCCCTTCGAGCCTGCACCACCATTCAATGAGTTCATGGCTGAACATGCAACTTCAGTACCCCATTCCTGCTTTCTCGCCATACCCCTTGATTCCCCCTAGTAGTAAGGACTAGATCTAACTCCTTTATGAATATATTTAGTGAATTGGCCTCAACAACTTCCTGTGGTAGAGAATTCCACAGGTTCGCCACTCTCTGGGTGAAGAAGTTTCTCTTCATCTCGGTCCTAAATGGCTTACCCCTTATCCTTAGACTGTGACCCCTGGTTCTGGACTTCCCCAACATTGGGAACATTCTTCCTGCATCTAACCTGTCTAAACCCGTCAGAATTTTAAACGTTTCTATGAGATCCCCTCTCATTCTTCTGAACTCCAGTGAATACAAGCCCAGTTGATCCAGTCTTTCTTGATATGTCAGTCCCGCCATCCCGGGAATCAGTCTGGTGAACCTTCGTTGCACTCCCTCAATAGCAAGAATGACCTTCCTCAAGTTAGGAGACCAAAACTGTACACAATACTCCAGGTGTGGCCTCACCAAGGCCCTGTACAACTGTAGTAACACCTCCCTGCACCTGTACTTAAAACCCCTTGCTATGAAGGCCAACATGCCATTTGCTTTCTTAACCACCAGCTGTACCTGCATGCCAACCTTGAATGACTGATGTACCATGACACCCAGGTCTCGTTGCACCTCCTCTTTTCCTAATCTGTCGCCATTCAGATAATAGTCTGTCTCTCTGTTTTTACCACCAAAGTGGATAACCTCACATTTATCCACATTATACTTCATCTGCCATGCATTTGCCCACTCACCTAACCTATCCAAGTCACTCTGCAGCCTCATAGTATCCTCCTCGCAGCTCACACTGCCACCCAACTTAGTGTCATCCGCAAATTTGGAGATACTACATTTAATCCCCTCGTCTAAATCATTAATGTACAATGTAAACAGCTGGGGCCCCAGCACAGAACCTTGCGGTACCCCACTAGTCACTGCCTGCCATTCCTGTCTGACAACCAGTTCTCAATCCATGTCAGCACACTACCCCCAATCCCATGTGCTTTAACTTTGCACATTAATCTCTTCACACGGAGGCAGTAAACAGATTATCATCTTCATTCACGACGAGTATACAGTTTTACAAGAAGAAAAATAAATTGTAACAACTCCTGCAAAATCTCGGCCGTGTTGTAAGGCCGTGGATTATGATTTCATTGTGATACTGAGTCGCTTTTCACTCCAGCTCAATGTCATGAAATTAAATGATGCGTATGTGAGTTTCTGTGATTAATGGGATCCCATCCCGAGCAGGGTATGTGTGTGAAATGATAGTCAGTGTGTCAGGAATAAACTGGGTGAGGCCTCTTGCATCTGGTAGAGGAGATGTGATGCTGGTTCCCCATAGTGCAGGTTTATCTATCACGTGTTTCATGATTTGTATTTAATTATGTTGTCTCATACTCCTTGCTAGCCTGTACCTACTGTCAGTGTCTGTTATATCGGTCACCATTAGCTCTTGCCAAAGCATTCTTGTATGGTGCCAGATTGTCATATTGTCCCATCATATACCCGCCTGTTTTGTCCCATTCCATTGCTGTATCTCTCCTGAAGATATCCTGCCCATTTCATCCCGTCCTCTTACCACAGCAGGAAACCAGCATGCTTCGATTTAGTCTTCTGCTTAATCTCACTTACTTTTCTCGGCTTTCCAAGGTAGCCCCACAGAGGTTGTTTTAAAACGAGCACAGACTGGGGCAGGAAATTTACATTTGTACTGATTTTTTTTGTCAGCAAACATGGCGAATTAGGCACTGGGTCTGAATGCCGACTGTCTGTAAGGTGCAGACACCTGTCATGTATAGGTTACATTCCCAACGTAACTGGACCCTGTAATGTGCTCAAGTCTAGACAATTCTAATCCTTCCAGTGTAAAAGCGGAACTACAGGATTCTGCAAGGGTACACAAAATAGAGAACAAATTGTTTTTGAGTTTGCTTCAGGTTTGAAGCGCCGATTTAGAGTGCCTCTTTATTTCCTGATGTTTAAATCCATTTCAGTCCTTCTGATGTCATTGTGCTTCTTGTAATTGGTTGAAGCACAGCAAAGAATGATACATTATTAAAATAAGACTGTTAACCTCCCATTATTCCAAAATGTGCATTGGTTTAGCAGTGAGTTAGTTAAATTGACATCACCATGTGTACACTCCGGCTACTCGCTGCACTTTCAATTCCTCTGCTAACCCAACAGTGTGGCCTGTGGTTTACGTGTGAAACCCCCCCAGTGGCTGCATAGTTCGAGCCCACTGCTCCAGCGTAATCCATAGTGAGATTGTTTGAAAAAATCCCTATTTGCACAACAACTTTAGCACTGCAGCAAATTCGCTGCGACGTTAAAGCCCGTGTGTAAATACACCTCAAAACGCTACAAATTACATCAACAACGAACATTTCTGGGGTCGGGGAAACATAGAAACATAGAAAATAGGTGCAGGAGTAGGCCATTCGGCCCTTCGAGTCTGCACCACCATTCAATAAGATCATGGCTGATCATTCCCTCAGTACCCCTTTCCTGCTTTCTCTCCATACCCCTTGATCCCTTTAGCCGTAAGGGCCATATCTAACTCCCTCTTGAATATATCCAATGAACTGGCATCAACAACTCTCTGCGGCAGGGAATTCCACAGGTCAACAACTCTGAGTGAAGAAGTTTCTCCTCATCTCAGTCCTAAATGGCTTACCCCTTATCCTAAGACTATGTCCCCTGGTTCTGGACTTCCCCAACATCGAGAACATTCTTCCCGCATCTAACCTGTCCAGTCCCATCAGAATCTTATATGTTTCTATGAGATCCTCTCGCATCCTTCTAAACTCCAGTGAATAAAGGCCCAGTTGATCCAGTCTCTCCTCATATGACAGCCCAACCATCCCTAGAATCAGTCTGGTGAACCTTCGCTGCACTCCCTCAATAGCAAGAACGTCCTTCCTCAGACTAGGACACCAAAACTGAACATAATATTCCAGGTGAGGCCTCACTAAGGCCCTGTACAACTGCAGTAAGACCTCTCTGCTCCTATATTCAAATCCCCTAGCTATGAAGGCCAACATACCATTTGCCTTCTTTACTGCCTGCTGTACCTGCATGCCCACTTTCAGTGACTGATGAACCATGACACCCAGGTCTCGTTGCACCTCCCCTTTTTCTAGTCTGCCGCCATTCAGATAATCTGCCTTCGTGTTTTTGCCCCCAAATTGGATAACCTCACATTTATCCACATTATACTGCATTTGCCATGCATTTGCCCACTCACCTAATCTGTCCAAGTCACCCTGCAGCCTCTTAGCGTCCTCCTCACAGCTCACACCGCCACCCAGTTTAGTGTCATCCGCAAACTTGGAGATATTTCACTCTATTCCTTCATCCAAATCGTTAATGTATATTGTAAAGAGCTGGGGTCCCAGCACTGAGCCCTGCGGCACTCCACTAGTCACTGCCTGCCATTCTGAAAAGGACCTGTTTATCCCGGCTCTCTACTTCCTGTCTGCCAACCAGTTCTCTATCCAGGTTAGTATATTACCCCCGATACCATGCGCTTTGATTTTGTACACCAATCCCTTGTGAGGAGGTGGAGGGGGTGGAGCTGGGGAGTGCCTCGAAGTGAGAAATCTCACTCCTTCGGCACTCACATTGACGGTCTACACACGTTGGGGTACGTGCGAGGGGACATGGGGCACATCTGCAGATTAAGCAGCAAGCCCGTGTCCAACTGAGTTTTAACACCACTGGATCTTTTCTGCTTTTGATGGAAATATCAGATGGGAACGGAATGCGACCCCCAAACACCTGTAACAACCCCACATAATACATGGAATTTGAGTTCTTCAGTTGTAAATCAGCGGCCTGTGCCGAAAGCCTACAGTTACAGGTGCCTTTCCACTGTTATTATTTTCCGTTACCGATTTTCTTGGAGCTGTGGTTAGCTCCAGTTGTTAAACTAGTGTGGAGTCTGGTGAAACAGATTACTGGTAATCAATTAAACACAGCACTGTGAGAGTCTCTTTCCACACGAAGGTTACACGCCCACCAAAATCAGCCTCTGGTTCAACACACACTACAGCTGCAATCCAGTCACACACACCCCACAGTGTCACAAGGTTACAGCACAGCAAGAGGCCATTTGCCCAGGAAATGGGGGTCACTGTTTTTCTCCACATGAGCCACCTGCTCTAATAATTGCTTTTTGAAAGAAAACGGTATTAATTCTCTTCAAAAAATATTATGGACTCTGCTTCAACAACAGTTTGCAGCAGAGTTCCACATTTTAATTACCCACTGTAAATATTTCTCATCTCCTTTACTTCTTTAGTGATGATGGTCACTAGAATCTGGTTAAATACATATAATCGGCACGACAATCACATGATGGTTTCCACAATTTGGATGTCACCAAAATAGGCGTAACACAGACACCACCTCTACAATCTGACTAAACACACAATCTCACGAATCTGATTAAACACAGTCACACCAAGCTGATTAAACACAGTCTCACGAATCTGATTACACAGTCTCACGAATCTGATTAAACAGTCTCACGAATCTGATTAAACACACATACTCACGAATCTGATTAAACACAGTCTCTACAATGTGATTAAACAGTCTCTACAATGTGATTAAACTCAGTTTCTAGAATCTGATTAAACACAATCTCACGAATCTGATTAAACACGCAGTCTCACGAATCTGATTAAACAGTCTCACAAATCTGATTAAACAGTCTCTAGAATCTGATTAAACACAGTCTCACGAATCTGATTAAACACAGTCTCACGAATCTGAATAAACACAGTCTCTAGAATCTGATTAAACACAGTCTCACGAATCTGATTAAACAGTCTCACGAATCTGATTAAACACAGTCTCACAAATCTGATTAAACAGTCTCACAAATCTGATTAAACACAGTCTCACGAATCTGATTAAACACAGTCCCACGAATCTGATTAAACAACAGTCCCACGAATCTGATTAAACACAGTCTCACGAATCTGATTAAACACAGTCCCACGAATCTGATTAAACAACAGTCCCACGAATCTGATTAAACACAGTCTCTCAAATCTGATTAAACACAGTCCCACGAATCTGATTAAACACAGTCCCACGAATCTGATTAAACACAGTCTCTTGAATCTGATTAAACACAGTCTCTTGAATCTGATTAAACACAGTCTCACGAATCTGATTAAACACTATCGGTTAGAATTTCGGGAGCTTTGCGACCGGGTTTTGGCCATGTTTTGACCCTCTGCGGTGAAACCCCGGTTGCTAAGCCCGGTCGTGATCCTCGGTTCCGTGTTTGCGACGGCGCATGTAAGCACCACCCTGGAGAGGTGCGCAGGATATGTAACGACTCGGATTGCGTTACCGTCCGAGTTTCGGCACTCACCCGACCCGTACGCAGCGCCCAGAAGACCACCAGGTAAAACCTAGCGGTACAGCCCTGCCAGCAGCGGTAAGTTGGAAAACCTGAAAAAAAGGCAAGTTAAAGGTTTTATTTTTTTATAGCGATGTTAAGGGTCTTGGTAATGTTTTTTGATTGTTTTTGAAACAAAAAAATTTTCCCCAGCCAAGGCCACTCTCGCAGCAATCCCAGCCCCCCAATTATGTAGGCGCCGATCGCATTTTTGCGTCCCAAATGATAGAACAACGCCTCCCTTTGCGATGCACCGCTGGCGCAACACCAAGAGCCGACCGTTCGGCCTTAAATCGGTAACGCAGCGAAAATGGCAATTTTCACGTATCTTTTGTTTTCTGCAAAAAAAAACAAAACCCAAAAATCCAGCCCAGTCTCTAGAATCTGATTAAATAAAGTCTCTACAATCTGATTACACACGGTCTCTACAATCTGATTACACACGGTCTCTACAATCTGATTACACACGGTCTCTACAATCTGATTACACACGGTCTCTACAATCTGATTACACACGGTCTCTACAATCTGATTACACACGGTCTCTACAATCTGATTACACACGGTCTCTACAATCTGATTACACACGGTCTCTACAATCTGATTACACACGGTCTCTACAATCTGATTACACACGGTCTCTACAATCTGATTACACACGGTCTCTACAATCTGATTAAACACGGTCTCTACAATCTGATTAAACACGGTCTCTACAATCTGATTAAACACGGTCTCTACAATCTGATTAAACACGGTCTCTACAATCTGATTAAACACGGTCTCTACAATCTGATTAAACACGGTCTCTACAATCTGATTAAACACGGTCTCTACAATCTGATTACACACGGTCTCTACAATCTGATTACACACGGTCTCTACAATCTGATTACACACGGTCTCTACAATCTGATTACACACGGTCTCTACAATCTGATTAAACTCGGTCTCTACAATCTGATTAAACACGGTCTCTACAATCTGATTAAACACGGTCTCTACAATCTGATTAAACACGGTCTCTACAATCTGATTAAACACGGTCTCTACAATCTGATTAAACACGGTCTCTACAATCTGATTAAACACGGTCTCTACAATCTGATTAAACACGGTCTCTACAATCTGATTAAACACGGTCTCTACAATCTGATTAAACACGGTCTCTACAATCTGATTAAACACGGTCTCTACAATCTGATTAAACACGGTCTCTACAATCTGATTAAACACGGTCTCTACAATCTGATTAAACACGGTCTCTACAATCTGATTAAACACGGTCTCTACAATCTGATTAAACACGGTCTCTACAATCTGATTAAACACGGTCTCTACAATCTGATTAAACACGGTCTCTACAATCTGATTAAACACGGTCTCTACAATCTGATTAAACACGGTCTCTACAATCTGATTAAACACGGTCTCTACAATCTGATTAAACACGGTCTCTACAATCTGATTAAACACGGTCTCTACAATCTGATTAAACACGGTCTCTACAATCTGATTAAACACGGTCTCTACAATCTGATTAAACACGGTCTCTACAATCTGATTAAACACGGTCTCTACAATCTGATTAAACACGGTCTCTACAATCTGATTAAACACGGTCTCTACAATCTGATTAAACACGGTCTCTACAATCTGATTAAACACGGTCTCTACAATCTGATTAAACACGGTCTCTACAATCTGATTAAACACGGTCTCTACAATCTGATTAAACACGGTCTCTACAATCTGATTAAACACGGTCTCTACAATCTGATTAAACACGGTCTCTACAATCTGATTAAACACGGTCTCTACAATCTGATTAAACACGGTCTCTACAATCTGATTAAACACGGTCTCTAGAATCTGATGAAACACGGTCTCTCGAATCTAATGAAACACAGTCTCTATGGTTCCACGTATGCTGCCCATCTTCCAGCCACTCACCCACGTGTCCTTTGTTTATATCTGTGTCATCCAACTTTTTAACTGTGGAAACGTCATAACTGAGCCGACTGCTACCCTCACCTGATGCTATACATAGTCCCTATGTAACTCTGCCTCCGGTATAATTTACAATTGAAAAGGCAAATGATAAACTGGGGCTTTGCTTGTACAATCCCTGTTCCCAGACAAAGCAGCTGTCTCATAGCTTAAGGCGATCTTCGGCTCGGTGCTTATTACAGAGGGCACATTTGGAAAAAGGACACATCTATTTCAAAAAATCACTCACGAGTGCGATGCACCAACAATGCTACAACTATCGGGCTACATCAACAAACAGGCTCCTGTTGGAAGCCAGGTTAAAATCGCACGGTTCATCACGGATTGGCTGTCACTGCATATATCCAGCGGGGCAATGATAGTTCATGGACCCAGCACAGCACTACAGGCAACCTCTCTGTAAACAAACACAGCCTCCAGTGTTCTTCCTGTCTGCAACTTCATCCCACAAAGACTTGTGGGCTGGAAAAAAGAGCAAAACAAGGGATCGCCAGTTCCCCCTCCCACTGGAGATTGCTTCCTGCTTCAGTGTCACTGTGAACAGTATCTAGAACAAAGCCTCACAACAAACCGACAAAGCAGCTTACAGGCTCAATGAAAATCCTCCATTTCCCACATTAAAAGCATTACTCAAATAGTTCATCGTGTTGGAGGAGCACGGAGAAATAGTTCATTTGTGAATGATCCACAACACTTGCCTGAAACTTTGCTACAAGTGAGTTTTACAGCTGTTTGCTCCTGAAGGTTTCCAATTCACCCCCAGAGGGCTTCACAAACCACAACACAAGGAACGTTGATTGCTATCAGCTCCAGCGTCCCTGTGCAGATGTCTCTGTGGGTGATGTTATCTGTTTTCCCGTCTCATTCTAAAGCACAACCAGTACCAGATTCGACAGCAGTCACTGTGCAACAATCTCACTGAAACATCAATGCTTTACGGAGTAAAGTGACCCTGAATGAGTGTGCAGTGAAATCTCGTACTGCCAATCACATGCCCACTGCTGACTTCACTGACATGTAAACAACATGCAAACCAGGAGCACACAGCATTGGGCTCCCCATTCACTCCATTGTCAATCACAATATACCACACACCCCCTCGCTCAGTCTATTATCAATCACATGGATGAACTTCAGCAATTGTACATTCCTGTCTGGAATAAAAATAAAACGGGGAAGGTGGCTCAACCGTGGCTAACAAGGGAAATTAAGGATAGTGTTAAATCCAAGGAAGAGGCATATAAAGAGATTGGTGTGCAAAATTAAAGCACATGGTACTGGGGGTAATGTACTGACATGGAAAGAGAACTGGTTGGCAGACAGGAAGCAGAGAGTCGGCATAAACGGGTCCTTTTCAGAATGGCAGGCAGTGACTACTGGGGTGCCGCAGGGCTCAGTGCTGGGACCCCAGCTCTTTACAATATACATCAATGATTTAGATGACGGAATTGAGTGTACTATCTCCAAATTTGCAGATGACACTAAACTGGGTGGTGGTGTGAGTTGTGAGGAGGATGCGAAGAGGCTGCAGGGTGACTTGGACAGGTTAGGTGAGTGGGCAAATGCATGGCAGATGCAGTATAATGTGAATAAATGTGAGGTTATCCACTTTGGTGGCAAAAACATGAAGGCAGAATATTATCTGAATGGCGGCAGATTAGGAAAAGGGGAGATGCAACGAGACTTGGGTGTCATGGTACATTGAAAGATGGCATGCAGGTACAGCAGGCGGTGAAGGCGGCAAATGGTATGTTGGCCTTCATAGCTAGGGGATTTGAGTATAGGAGCAGGGAGGTCTTACTGTAGTTGTACAGGGCCTTGGTGAGGCCACACCTGGAATATTGTGTACAGTTTTGGTCTCCTAATCTGAGAAAGGACGTTCTTGCTATTGAGGGAGTGCAGCGAAGGTTCACCAGACTGATTCCAGGGATGGCAGGACTGACATATGAGGAGAGACTGGATCGACTGGGCCTGTATTCACTGGAGTTTAGAAGGATGCGAGGGGATCTCATTGGAAAATATAAAATTCTGACGGGACTGGACAGGTTAGATGCAGGAAGAATGTTCCCGATGTTGGGGGAAGTCCAGAACCAGGGGACACAGTCTAAGGATAAGGGGTAAGCCAATTAGGACTGAGATGAGGAGAAACTTCTTCACTCAGAGAGTTGTTAACACAGAGAATTGTTGATGCCAGTTGATTGGATATATTCAAGAGGGAGTTAGATATGGCCCTTACGGCTAAAGGGATCAAGGGATATGGAGAGAAAGCAGGAAAGGGGTACGGAGGTGAATGATCAGCCATGATCATATTGAATGGTGGTGCAGGCTCGAAGGGCCGAATGACCTACTCCTGCACCAATTTTCTATGTTTCTATGCACAAAATACCCTTTGCTTGCAATTTGATAGACAGAATATTACACTGCGATAAATCAAGTGCTTTCCCATTCTGAACAGCATAAGCATCACTCTCCTGCACAGAGTGAGAGCGCGTAGAGGAGTGTTTCGATTCAAAGAAATCGAACTGTAATTTCTAAAACTCTGAGTGGAGTGAGATTTACCATTGCATTTACAGGTGAACAGAAGCGTTTCCTGTTTGTGGTGAACTGATGGCTAGACGTAGCTTATTCTTGGCTTCCCACCAAAACGTCCTGTCGAGTGAGTCACTTAATGTCACAAGGAAGTTCATTCAGGTTTCAGCTTCCCAGCACATTAGTAATACTGCACATTCTACCGCGTCACAGTGATCAGTGATCATTCACTAACAACATTCATCACTTGTCTGCTTTCAGTTACAAGACACAGGGCAATGGGGCTATAGAGACACTGGGTAATGGGGGCTATAGAGACACTGGGTAATGGGGGCTATAGAGACATTGGGTAACGGGAGCTATAGAGACACTGGGTAACAGGGGCTATAGAGAAACTGGGTAACAGGGGCTATAGAGACACTGGGTAACGGGGGCTACAGAGACACTGGGTAACGGGGGCTACAGAGACACTGGGTAACGGGGGCTATAGAGATACTGGGTAACCGGGGCTATAGAGACACTGGGTAATGGGAGCTATAGAGACACTGGGTAACAAGCTATAGAGACACTGGGTAACGGGGGCTATAGAGACACTGGGTAACGGGGGCTATAGAGACACTGGGTAACGGGGGCTATAGAGACACTGGGTAACGGGGGCTATAGAGACACTGGGTAACGGGGGCTACAGAGATACTGGGTAACGGGGGCTACAGAGACACTGGGTAACGGGGGCTACAGAGACACTGGGTAACGGGGGCTACAGAGACACTGGGTAACGGGGGCTACAGAGACACTGGGTAACGGGGGCTACAGAGACACTGGGTAACGGGGGCTATAGAGATACTGGGTAACCGGGGCTATAGAGACACTGGGTAATGGGAGCTATAGAGACACTGGGTAACAAGCTATAGAGACACTGGGTAACGGGGGCTATAGAGACACTGGGTAACGGGGGCTACAGAGACACTGGGTAACGGGGGCTATAGAGACACTGGGTAATTGGGGGCTATAGAGACACTGGGTAATTGGGGGCTATAGAGACACTGGGTAACGGGGCTTTAGAGACTGAGACACTGGGGAACTGGGGCTATAGAGACACTGGGTAATGGGGACTATAGAGTCACTGGGTAACGGGGGCTACAGAGACACTGGGTAACGGGGGCTACAGAGACACTGGGTAACGGGGGCTACAGAGACACTGGGTAACGGGGGCTACAGAGACACTGGGTAACGGGGGCTATAGAGACACTGGGTAATTGGGGGCTATAGAGACACTGGGTAACGGGGCTTTAGAGACTGAGACACTGGGGAACTGGGGCTATAGAGACACTGGGTAATGGGGACTATAGAGTCACTGGGTAACGGGGGCTACAGAGACACTGGGTAACGGGGGCTACAGAGACACTGGGTAACGGGGGCTACAGAGACACTGGGTAACGGGGGCTACAGAGACACTGGGTAACGGGGGCTATAGAGACACTGGGTAACGGGGGCTATAGAGACACTGGGTAACGGGGGCTATAGAGACACTGGGTAATGGGGGCTATAGAGACTCTGGGCAATGCGGGCTATAGAGATATTGAGTAACGTGGGCTATAGAGACACTGGCTAATGGGAGCTATAGACGCTGGGTAGCGGGGTCTACAGAGACACTGGGTAACAGGGACGATAGAGACAATGGGTAACAGGGTGTTACAGTGCCTAATGTTTATTTCTGAGAATGTGTTGAAATTCAGCCCGAGCTGGGAACTTGGTTCCCAATGCTCCAAACGTCCTTCTAACAAACAGCCTGTAGCAATGAAAACCTCTTCTGTGAGCTGGCTGTTAAGGGCTGAAGTAAAATGAGTTTTGGACAACCTGAAACTAGCTGATATTGGACTTGATCCCACTCCACCAAACTGCCCAGAATTTAATACAAATGGTCCCTCATTGCAAGCAGCCACTGTGGTGAAGGGTTTGGGAAATTGGAATGTTAGACTGACGTAGTGTGGATATACGCTGCAGGACTTGGGCACATAACCCAGGCCAATGATTCAGTGAGGTACTGAGCAAGCACTGATGAGGGAGGCCGTCTACAGGTTCCAGTGACGGAAGCAGATGATAAAGACCCGACAGTATCATTTTTTTAGAGCAGGGTGTTCTCTTCATGTCCTGACCAACATTCCCCCTCAATCAAAATCACCTGAAGAAATATAACTGGTCAATCATCTCAATGCTGTTTGTGGGAGCTGTATGCGTGCAAATTGGCTGTTACATAGAAACATAGAAAATAGGTGCAGGAGTATGCCATTCGGCCCTTCGAGCCTGCACCGCCATTCAATGAGTTCATGGCTGAACATGCAACTTCAGTACCCCATTCCTGCTTTCTCGCCATACCCCTTGATCCCTCTAATAGTAAGGACTACATCTAACTCCTTTTTGAATATATTTAGTGAATTGGCCTCAACAACTTTATGTGGTAGAGAATTCCACAGGTTCACCACTCTCTGGGTGAAGAAGTTTCTCCTCATCTCGGTCCTAAATGGCTTACCCCTTATCCTTAGACTGTGACCCCTGGTTCTGGACTTCCCCAACATTGGGAATATTCTTCCTGCATCTAACCTGTCCAAACCCGTCAGAATTTTAAACGTTTCTATGAGGTCCCCTCTCATTCTTCTGAACTCCAGTGAATACAAGCCCAGTTGATCCAGCCTTTCTTGATAGGTCAGTCCCACCATCCCGGGAATCAGTCTGGTGAGCCTTCGCTGCACTCCCTCAATAGCAAGAATGTCCTTCCTCAATTTAGGAGACCAAAACTGTACACAATACTCCAGGTGTGGCCTCACCAAGGCCCTGTACAACTGTAGTAACACCTCCCTGCCCCGGCAGCTTTGGTGACTCTAGATAACCTCGGGCTGATCGCACGTCCTCGTGACGGCGACGACTCATTCGAATGTCTGCCCTATCAACTTTCGATGGTACTTTCTGTGCCTACCATGGTGACCACGGGTAACGGGGAATCAGGGTTCGATTCCGGAGAGGGAGCCTGAGAAACGGCTACCACATCCAAGGAAGGCAGCAGGTGCGCAAATTACCCACTCCCGACTCGGGGAGGTAGTCAAATCCCCTCGCTATGAAGGCCAACATGCCTTTTGCTTTCTTAACCACCTGCTGTACCTGCATGCCAACCTTTACAAATGTAAGTTATTTCACTTCAAAAGTAACATCAGCTTTGGGACATGCTGAGGATCTGATGTGGCGCTATGTAAACACGTCTTTGCTTGCTTTGTCACGCTTTATTAGTGTACCAGTCGATCTCCTGTGACCCTGCACACAGAGACTCAAGACTAACTGCAGTCTCCAGGTGTCTGTGGTTCGAGACAGGGAATTACTAGACCGGAACATGCAGACGTAATTCAATCCCCATCTTAAAGTCATACATTCCGTCCTCATTTTTATATAATATTTTGATTTATTATCTATAATTAAATAGCAACCATTTTGGAAACAGAGTAATAGATCTGGTAAGAAAGAAGAAAGACTTGCATTCATATAGCGCTTTTTCGGCTACCGGACGTCTCAAAGCGCTTTACAGCCAATGAAGTACTTTTGGAGTGTAGTCACTGTTGTAATGTGGGAAACGCGGCAGCCAATTTGTGCACAGCAAGCTCCCACACACAGCAATGTGATAATGACCAGATAATCTGTTTTAGTGATGTTGGTTGAGGAATAAATATTGGCCCCAGGACACCGGGGAGAACTCCCCTGCTCTTCTTCGAAATAGAGCCATGGGATCTTTTACATCCAGCCGAGAGAGCAGACGGGGCTGCAGTTTAACGTCTCATCCGAAGGAGCGCAGGACTTTCTCTCCAGTACAGACTGAGGTTGGTGGGAGACGCAAGACTGAGGAGCTACAGCGTGATCACTGGCGGGAGGGTGTAATTACAGTGAGAAATTTACATAGAGGGTTTCCATTATAAATGTGGACATGGAAATTTATGATGGGAAATATTGAAACAGCAGGAAGTAAGGTTTTGAAGATAGAACATGCAGACATTAGCTTTTTAATATATTGTAGAGATAGTAAAAGGTTGCAAACTAACGTCCCATCTCCAACTTCTCTTTCCTTCCTGAAGGTCTTGAACACCTCGTCACCTCCCAAATCTGAGCCCAGGTTTCCTGTGATTCCATGTTTCAATGTCCCCAATCACATTTCCATCCCTACTACAGGACTGAAATGGCCCTAATCAAAGTGAAAAATGACACCCTCTGTGAACGTGGTACACTACCTCTCCTCGACCTCTCTGCAGCCTTTGAGACGATCGACCATCCTCCTCCAAATCATCTCCTCCGCTGTCCAGCTCTGTGCGACAGCCCTATCCGATTGTAGCCACAACATCTCCAGCAAAGACCAACCACAGCCACCTCCAATTTATTCCCAGCCTATGCCCCTGCCTCAGCTCATCTGTCACTGAAACCCTCTTCCACACCTTTATCACTCCAGACTCAACCATTCCAATCCCCCCCGGCCCGTCTCCCATCCTCAACCTTCCATTAACTTCAGCTCATCAAAATCTCTGCTGCCTGGAGTTTATTCCACACCAAGATCCGCTCACCCATCACCTTGTCCGTGCTGACTGACAGTGGCTGTCAGACTCCGAAATGATCATCCTCGTGTTTAAATCCCTTCCTATCTCTGTAACCTCCCCCAACTCTAAACCCTCTCCCGAACTCTCCGATCCTCTGACCTTGTCCTTCTGTGCATCCTCCTTCACCCACCAGCGGCCTGGGCCACAGTCTGCAATTCCCTTTCCACTACACCCTCTCTTTTAAAACCCTCCCGTAAAACCCACTTTTTCACCCAGCTTATGCCCAGCCCTCTTAATATCTTCTCTTTGCTTTGGTGTCTATTTTTGTCTGATTTGGCCTCTGTGAAGCGACTTGGGACATTTTTTTTTACATTAAATGTGCTATATAAATGCAATTTTTTGTTGATAATACAAAGGCAGAAATACTTGCTACCCAATCTCACTGCACTATATTCCAATTCACAAATCGCAAACCACCCTCTGCTCCCTCTCTATATCCTCGCTGTGTTGAAGTGAAGACTCCCTTTCTCACTAGTCCTTCATTTGCCTTGTCAGGATGGTATGAAAGTAAGACTTCCTGCCGTGCAGGGAGTTCATTTTACCGATTGTTGGTTTGATCAAAATCAGTGGGTCTTTTTGGTGTTTTAGAATTTTTTAATTGAAATTGTTAAAATGTACATTAAATCTGGTTTAACGACTCGAGGCCAGAAAAGCAGAGAGTGTGCTGAATGTCTTGGTCACTGCTTCCTGCTACCGGCATCTTTACACCAGGGGGACTCCTGCACAGGAGCTGGCAAGAACATCACACTGGCTCTTCCGTCATTTTCAGTAGCTTCAACACAAATATCAATTGCAAATTTGGGGGATCAGAGCCCTTCAGGTGTAATGTGCTTGTAAAGTATTTCAATAGGGATCGCTGGGTGTAATGTGTTTGGGCAGTATGATAGAGTGGAAGCTAGTACTTAATGCATCCCTGCACTTCTCTGTGTATCGTGTGTACACAACTTGAGTCTGCAGTGACTGTGTCCAATCTGACTGCCGCTGCCCAGTACTGTAAAACAAGTGGCAATGTGGTGCCTGAACATGGTGAGGCTAACCCAAACCGAACCTTACACCTTCCGATTCATCATCACAAGCTGTCCAGCGCAGACAAAGCACTATTTTTTATTTATTTTGGGGTTAAAGTGAGGGGATTTCCAAATAATTCAGGAATCCCGGAGTCAATATAAAACATTCCCACAGCAGCAACAGAATTCAGAACCCACTTCCAAATACATGTGTGTCACACACTTTCTCCGTCACTAACCCATCATGGCTGCTTTTGGGATGTTCCTCATGTGCAGTACGATCCAGGTGAAATCTCTGCCTCAAATTAACTCAGAAAGAGTGGACAAATAGCCCACTCCACCCAACTCCACTTCCCCACCCGCTCCCCATAACCCTCGACTCCCCTATTGTTCAATAATCTGTCTATCTCCACCTTAGATATATTCAATGACCCAGAGCTCTGAAGTAGAGAATTCCACAGATTCACGACCCTCAGAGAAGAAATTCCTCCTCATCTCCGTTTTAAATGGGTGACCCTTTATTCTGAGACTATGCCCCCTAGTTCTAGATTCCCCCACAAGGGGAAACATCCTCTCTGCATCTACCCTGTCCAGCCCCCTCAGAATCTTATACGTTTCAATAAGATCACCTCTCATTCTTTTAAACTCCAATGAGTACAGGCCCAATCTGCTCAACCTTTCTTCATAAAACAACCCCTTCATCTCCGGAATCAACCTAGTGAACCTTCTCTGAGCTGCCTCCAATGCAAGTACATCCTTCCTTAAATAAGGAGACCAAAACTTACGTAGTGCTCCAGGTGTGGCCTCGCCAATGCCCTTTAGTCACAAACTCACAGCTAACCTTCATCCCCACAAAAAGTTATGTATGAAACAAGTCTTTCTGGCTCAGTCACCCAGCCAGCAGTGTTACCATTTCCACTTCGAATCTGTTTATCTTATACTTTCCGAATCCTTAATCTCTCTGCCTTTTAACGTTCATTCTCGCCTGCCATCTTTATCTTCAATTATCCATTCCTGTCACTAGCTGAGCCCAATAAACACATCGCCAATCATCAGAAGTCACTATTAACCACAGCTCCCAGCACTAGTTATCGCTGGTAATCAAACGTCTGGTCTTATTGAATGGCGGAGCAGGCTCGAGGGGCCAAATGGCCTGCTCCTGCTCCCATTCATTGTGTTCTTACGTAGATACCGGTAGTTAACACATCCCGAGTCACCATATATTGCTGTAATCACAGCTCCAGTAACTAGATATTGCTGGTAATCACAGCTCCAGTAACGAGATATTGCTGATAATCACAGCTCCAGTAACGAGATATTGCTGGTAATCACAGCTCCAGTAACGAGATATTGCTGATAATCACAGCTCCAGTAACGAGATATTGCTGTAATCACGGCTCGAGTCACTAGATATTGCTGGTAATCACAGCTCTAGTCACTTGATATTGCTGTAATCACTGATCGAGTCACTGGATATTGCTGTTAATCACAGCTCTAGTCACTAGATATTGCTGGCAATCACAGCTCCAGTCACTAGATATTGCTGGTAATCACAGCTCTAGTCACTGGATATTGCTGGTAATCACAGCTCTAGTCACTGGATATTGCTGGTAATCACAGCTCTAGTCACTTGATATTGCTGTAATCACTGATCGAGTCACTGGATATTGTTGTTAATCACAGCTCTAGTCACTAGATATTGCTGGCAATCACAGCTCTAGTCACTGGATATTGCTGTTAATCACAGCTCTAGTCACTGGATATTGCTGTTAATCACAGCTCTAGTCACTGGATATTGCTGGTAATCACAGCTCTAGTCACTGGATATTGCTGATAATCACAGCTCTAGTTACTAGATATTGCATAATCACAGCTCCAGTCACTAGATATTGCTGGTAATCACAGCTCTAGTCACTTGATATTACATAATCACAGCTCTAGTCACTGGATATTGCTGGTAATCACAGCTCTAGGCACTGGATATTGCTGGTAATCACAGCTCTAGTCACTGGATATTGCTGGTAATCACAGCTCTAGTCACTGGATATTGCTATAATCACAGCTCTAGTCACTAGATATTGCTGTAATCACTGATCTAGTCACTCGATATTGCTATAATCACAGCTCTAGTCACTAGATATTGCTGTAATCACTGATCTAGTCACTCGATATTGCTATAATCACAGCTCTAGTCACTAGATATTGCTGTAATCACTGATCTAGTCACTCGATATTGCTATAATCACAGCTCTAGTCACTAGATATTGCTGTAATCACTGATCTAGTCACTCGATATTGCTATAATCACAGCTCTAGTCACTAGATATTGCTGTAATCACTGATCTAGTCACTCGATATTGCTGGTAATCACAGCTCTAGTCACTGGATATTGCTGTAATCAATGATCTAGTCACCAGATATTGCTGTTAATCACAGCTCTAGTCACTGGATATTGCTGTTAATCACAGCTCCAGTCACTAGATATTGCTGTTAATCACAGCTCTAGTCACTGGATATTGCTGTAATCACTGATCTAGTCACTGGATATTGCTGTTAATCACAGCTCTAGTCACTAGATATTGCTGGCAATCACAGCTCTAGTCACTGGATATTGCTGGCAATCACAGCTCTAGTCACTGGATATTGCTGTAATCACTGATCCAGTCACTGGATATTGCTGTTAATCACAGCTCTAGTCACTGGATATTCTGTAATCACTGATCTAGTCACTGGATATTGCTGTTAATCACAGCTCTAGTCACTGGATATTGCTGTTAATCACAGCTCTAGTCACTAGATATTGCTGTAATCACTTCTCTAGTCACTAGATATTGCTATAATCACAGCTCTCGTCACCAGATATTGCTGTTAATCACTGATCTAGTCACTGGTTATTGCTGTTAATCACAGCTCTGGTCACTGGATATTGCTGGCAATCACAGCTCTAGTCACTAGATATTGCTGTAATCACTGATCGAGTCACTGGATATTGCTGTTAATCACAGCTCTAGTCACTGGATATTGCTGGTAATCACAGCTCCAGTCACTAGATATTGCTGTAATCACAGTTCCAGTCACTAGATATTGCTGTTAATCACAGCTCTAGTCATAAGGGATGGTTTTCTAGACCAATATGTCGAGGAACCAACTAGGGGGGAGGCCATCTTAGACTGGGTGTTGTGAAATGAGAGGATTAATTAGCAATCTCATTGTGCGAGGCCCCTTGGGGAAGAGTGACCATAATATGGTGGAATTCTGCATTAGGATGGAGAATGAAACAGTTAATTCAGAGGCCATGGTCCAGAACTTAAAGAAGGGTAACTTTGAAGGTATGAGGCGTGAATTGGCTAGGATAGATTGGTGAATGATACTTAAGGGGTTGACTGTGGATGGGCAATGGCAGACATTTAGAGACCGCATGGATGAACTACAACAATTGTACATTCCTGTCTGGCGTAAAAATAAAAAAGGGAAGGTGGCTCAACCGTGGCTATCAAGGGAAATCAGGGATAGTATTAAAGCCAAGGAAGTGGCATACAAATTGGCCAGAAATAGCAGCGAACCCGGGGACTGGGAGAAATTTAGAACTCAGCAGAGGAAGACAAAGGGTTTGATTAGGGCAGGGAAAATGGAGTACGAGAAGAAGCTTGCAGGGAACATTAAGGCGGATTGCAAAAGTTTCAATAGATATGTAAAGAGAAAAAGGTTAGTAAAGACAAACATAGGTCTCCTGCAGTCAGAATCAGGGGAAGTCATAACAGGGAACAAAGAAATGGCAGACCAATTGAACAAGTACTTTGGTTCGGTATTCACTAAGGAGGACACAAACAACCTTCCGGATATAAAAGGGGTCAGAGGGTCTAGTAAGGAGGAGGAACTGAGGGAAATCTTTATTAGTCGGGAAATTGTGTTGGGGAAATTGATGGGATTGAAGGCTGATAAATCCCCAGGGCCTGATGGACTGCATCCCAGAGTACTTAAGGAGGTGGCCTTGGAAATAGCGGATGCATTGATAGTCATTTTCCAACATTCCATTGACTCTGGATCAGTTCCTATCGAATGGAGGGTAGCCAATGTAACCCCACTTTTTAAAAAAGGAGGGAGAGAGAAAACAGGGAATTATAGACCGGTCAGCCTGACCTCAGTAGTGGGTAAAATGATGGAATCAATTATTAAGGATGTCATAGCAGTGCATTTGGAAAGAGGTGACATGATAGATCCAAGTCAGCATGGATTTGTGAAAGGGAAATCATGCTTGACAAATCTTCTGGAATTTTTTGAGGATGTTTCCAGTAAAGTGGACAAGGGAGAACCAGTTGATGTGGTATATTTGGACTCTCAGAAGGCTTTCGACAAGGTCCCACAAAAGAGATTAATGTGCAAAGTTAAAGCACATGGGACTGGGGGTAGTGTGCTGACGTGGATTGAGAACTGGTTGGCAGACAGGAAGCAAAGAGTAGGAGTAAATTGCAACTTTTCAGAATGGCAGGCAGTGACTAGTGGGATACCGCAAGGTTCTGTGCTGGGGCCCCAGCTGTTTACATTGTACATTAATGATTTAGACGAGGGGATTAAATGTAGTATCTCCAAATTTGCGGATGACACTAAGTTGGGTGGCAGTGTGAGCTGCGAGGAGGATGCTGTGAGGCTGCAGAGTGACTTGGATAGGTTAGGTGAGTGGGCAAATGCATGGCAGATGAAGTATAATGTGGATAAATGTGAGGTTATCCACTTTGGTGGTAAAAACAGAGAGACAGACTATTATCTGAATGGTGACAGATTAGAAAAAGGGGAGGTGCAACGAGACCTGGGTGTCATGGTACATCAGTCATTGAAGGTTGGCATGCAGGTACAGCAGGCGGTTAAGAAAGCAAATGGCATGTTGGCCTTCATAGCGAGGGGATTTGAGTACAGGGGCAGGGAGATGTTGCTACAGTTGTACAGGGCCTTGGTGAGGCCACACCTGGAGTATTGTGTACAGTTTTGGTCTCCTAACTTGAGGAAGGACATTCTTGCTATTGAGGGAGTGCAGCGAAGGTTCACCAGACTGATTCCCGGGATGGTGGGACTGACCTATCCAGAAAGACTGGATCAATTGGGCTTGTATTCACTGGAGTTCAGAAGAATGAGAGGGGACCTCATAGAAACGTTTAAAATTCTGACGGGTTTAGACAGGTTAGATGCAGGAAGAATGTTCCCAATGTTGGGGAAGTCCAGAACCAGGGGTCACAGTCTAAGGATAAGGGGTAAGCCATTTAGGACCGAGATGAAGAGAAACTTCTTCACCCAGAGATTGGTGAACCTGTGGAATTCTCTACCACAGAAAGTTGTTGAGGCCAATTCACTAAATATATTCAAAAGGGAGTTAGATGAAGTCCTTACTACTAGGGGGATCAAGGGGTATGGCGAGAAAGCAGGAAGGGGGTACTGAAGTTGCATGTTCAGCCATGAACTCATTGAATGGCGGTGCAGGCTAGAAGGGCTGAATGGCCTACTCCTGCACATATTTTCTATGTTTCTATTTTTCTATCACAGCTCTAGTCACTAGATATTGCTTATAATCACAGCTCTAGTCACTAGATATTGCTGTTAATCACAGCTCTAGTTACTGGATATTGCTGGTAATCACAGCTCTAGTCACTAAATATTGCTGTAATCACAGCTCTAGTCACTGGATATTGCTGTAATCACTGATCTAGTCACTGAATATTGCTGGCAATCACAGCTCTAGTCACTAGATATTGCTGTAATCACTGATCTAGTCACTAGATATTGCTGTAATCACTGATCTAGTCACTAGATATTGCTGTTAATCACAGCTCTAGTCACTGGATATTGCTGTTAATCACAGCTCTAGTCACTAGATATTGCTGGCAATCACAGCTCTAGTCACTGGATATTGCTGGCAATCACAGCTCTAGTCACTGGCTATTGCTGTAATCACAGCTCTAGTCACTGGATATTACTGGCAATCACAGCTCTAGTCACTAGATATTGCTGTAATCACTGATCTAGTCACTGGATATTGCTGTTAATCACAGCTCTAGTCACTGGATATTGCTGTTAATCACAGCTCTAGTCACTGGATATTGCTGGCAATCACAGCTCTCGTCACTAGATATTGCTGTAATCACAGCTCTAGTCACTAGATATTGCTGTAATCACTGATCTAGTCACTGGATATTGCTGTTAATCACAGCTCTAGTCACTGGATATTGCTGGCAATCACAGCTCTAGTCACTGGATATTGCTGGCAATCACAGCTCTAGTCACTGGATATTGCTGTAATCACTGATCCAGTCACTGGATATTGCTGTTAATCACAGCTCCAGTCACTGGATATTGCTGTTAATCACAGCTCCAGTCACTAGATATTGCTGTTAATCACAGCTCTAGTCACTGGATATTGCTGTAATCACTGATCTAGTCACTGGATATTGCTGTTAATCACAGCTCTAGTCACTGGATATTGCTGTTAATCACAGCTCTAGTCACTAGATATTGCTGTAATCACTTCTCTAGTCACTAGATATTGCTGTTAATGACAGCTCTAGTCACTGGATATTGCTATTAATCACAGCTCTAGTCACTAGATATTGCTGTTAATGACAGCTCTCGTCACTCGATATTGCTGGCAATCACTTCTCTAGTCACTAGATATTGCTGTAATCACAGCTCTAGTTACTGGATATTGCTGTTAATCACGGCTCTAGTCACTGGATATTGCTGTTAATCACAGCTCTAGTCACTAGATATTGCTGGTAATCACAGCTCTAGTCACCAGATATTGCTGTAATCACAGCCCCAGTCACTAGATACCACCAACAAATACATCTTAATCTCCAGATGTTTTTTAGTAAACACAGCTCACTGCACCAAACATTACGAGTAAACCCAGCTACAATCACTAGACAGGAAGAAAGAACTTGAATTTATATAGTGCCTTTCACGGCCTCAGGAAGTCCCGTTTACAGCCAATGAAATGCTATTGTTTTGAAGTGTAGTCACTGCTGTATTGTAGGAAATCTGCTGGGCAGGCCATATTGTCCGCATGCCAGACACGAGACTCCCAGAGCAATGCTCTACTCGGAACTCCTTCATGGCAAACGAGTCAAATGTGGGCAGAGGAAACATTACAGGGACACCCTCAAAGCCTCCCTGAAAAAGTGCAACATCCCCACCGACACCTGGGAGTCCCTGGCCAAAGACCGCCCTAAGTGGAGGACGTGCATCCGGGAGGGCGCTGAGCACCTCGAGTCTCGTCGCCGAGAGCATGCAGAAACCAAGCGCAGGCAGCGGAAGGAGCATGCGGCAAACCTGTCCCACCCTCCTCTTCCCTCAACCACTGTCTGTCCCACCTGTGACAGAGACTGTTTAACCACTTAAGGACTCATTTTAAGATTGGAAGCAAGTCTTCCTCAATTCCGAGGGACTGCCTATGATGATGATGATGGAGGAAATACAGCAGCCAATTTGTGTACAAGATCTCACAAAAAGCAATGAAATAAGTGCGCAGATCAGTTGTTCTTTTTGGATGTTAGTTGAGAGATAACCATTGGCCAGGACAATCTTACTCTTCGAATAGTGCCATGGAATCTTTCACAGATTTAATGAGTAATCACAGCTCCAGTCACCAGACAGACTCAGACCTGGGATCAAAGCTGGGCCTTGGCTGGTTCTTGCACCACAAGGTACCATCGGGGAGAGGGGTGATCAGATCCACTTCCCACAAGCGCATCTTTAAAAGTCTTAATAAAGAAAAAAAATACTGCGGATGCAGTTCTGACGAAGGGTTATTGACCTGAAACGTTAACTCTGATTCTCTCCACAGATGCTGCCTGACCCGCTGGGATTTCCAGCATTGTCTGTTTTTACTTTAAAAGTCTTGTTCTTTACTCTGTGTTTGTGGGGTTCAGTGCAAATGTGCGTTTGTTACTCAGTTAGGTTCCCAGTACCCCCGCACCTCCACCCATCCCTTCCAAGTATTTTTCTCAAAGCAGAAACACAGGAGTCACTCAGGGTCTTACTCTGGAGAATTCCTCGACAGCTGAGAGAACAGTCTCTGATCTGAGGCACATCCAATAAAACAATGGAAGATTGGCTCTCCGAGGTTCACAATGTCATTGGTTACTGTGCACTACATGGAATGCCGCAACCCCCTCACCACAGGATCTGCAGTCACTCAGAGTGCGCTTTGAATATCGTTACTCACTAATCTCGCACACAAGTCACCATTAGTGCATTCTACTGGTAAACAGTTTATGTGGTGAGTCTCACAACCCCCCACAAACTGCAACGACTGTGATCCCAATCAATCAAATCCAAACCTTTGCCCCTCACAAATAGGGCAATGTAACAGAATAAACTACTGTGTTACAAAACCCTGACCAAAACAGTGATTTTATTTCAGAACAAGAGGAAAGCCTTGTTACTAAGATGGCAAAAGTTGTTGCAATGAAGCGGGCGTTCTGTTGTGAACTTTAGATCAGTCATGATCTTAGTAAATGGCAGAGCAGGCTCGAGGGGCCGTACGGCCTACTCCTAATTCTTATGTTCTTAACTTCACGAGAGTGTACTCAATGAGCGTTACAGAGGCAACACACTTTCTGTAAGTTGTAAAAAGAGAGTAAAAAAAGTCCTGAGCAACACTCTGTTTATTTTTGCTGCCAGGGCCTGTCCTGTGCCGAGGGGGCCTGTCCTGTGCCGAGGGGGGTCTGTCCTGTGCCGCGGGGGCCTGTCCTGTGCCGAGGGGGCCTGTCCTGTGCCGAGGGGGCCTGTCCTGTGCCGAGGGGGGTCTGTCCTGTGCCGCGGGGGCCTGTCCTGTGCCGAGGGGGGTCTGTCCTGAACCGCGGGGGCCTGTCCTGTGCCGAGGGGGCCTGTCCTGTGCCGAGGGGGCCTGTCCTGTGCCGAGGGGGCCTGTCCTGTGCCGCGGGGCCTGTCCTGTGCCGCGGGGCCTGTCCTGTGCCGTAGGGCCGTCGGCAAACTTTCATGTGTGTGCATTTTAATTTTATTGAACCGAATTATGTTGAGGGATAAAAATTCTGATTCCAAATCACACTGAGTGTACAATCAGAATTTGAATTACTGTTCCTCGCTGCTCATTACATCTGGCTGTGAGGAACATACTTGTGAATCACTCTGTGAAGATTGTGAGTTACTATGATTGTAGTTGGTGACTTGCCAATGTACAGAACCGATTTTGTCGCCTTTGGTTTCCCTACAATACAACAGCAGCTGCACTCTAGAAAGTGACTCATTTGACGTGAAACACTTTGAGATCTCTCCAGACAATAAGATGCAATGTAAGTGCTTGGACTGACAGTATTTCTCTTTCTTTTTCATTGTCACCAGCTACACTCAAACAATCAGCATGAGTGCAGTAAGGGCATGAAGAATCTCAGAGCGGAGCCCACACAGTTTCCCCCATTCCTCTCTCTGAGACCGAGGGTCTGTTCCTGACATGGAGAAATTAAAACCATCCCAAATAACCCAGCGTTCAGGGTGGGCTCTGCAGACCTTGTAGGTGGAGATGTGGCCGGATCGGCTCATCCTATAGGGTCCGTGCTCCCAGCCCTGTGGGGTCCCAGCCCCCCCGTCCTGTGGGGTCTGAGTGCCCCCCCCATCCTGTGGGGTCCCAGCCCCCCTGTCCTGTGGGGTCTGAGTGCCCCCCCCGTCCTGTGGGGTCCGAGTCTTCCCCCGTCCTCAGGGTCTGAGTGCCCCCCCCCATCCTGTGGGGTCCCAGCCCCCCCCCCATCCTGTGGGGTCCCAGCCCCCCCCCCCTGTCCTGTGGGGTCTGAGTGCCCCCCCGTCCTGTGGGGTCCGAGTGCCCCCCCCGTCCTGTGGGGTCCGAGTACCCCCCCCCCCCGTCCTGTGGGGTCCGAGTGCCCCCCCCCGTCCTGTGGGGTCCGAGTGCCCCCCCCCGTCCTGTGGGGTCCCAGCCCCCCCCGTCCTGTGGGGTCCCAGTGCCCCCTCCCCCATCCTGTGGGGTCCCAGCACCCCCGTCCTGTGGGGTTCGAGTCCCCCCCCGTCCTGTGGAGTCCCAGCCCCCCCATCCTGTGGGGTCCCAGCTCCCCCCCATCCTGTGGGGTCCCAGCCCCCCCCCATCCTGTGGGGTCTGAGTGCCCCCCCCCCCCGTCCTGTGGGGTCCCAGCCTCTCCCCCCCCCATCCTGTGGAGTCCCAGCCCCCCCCCATCCTGTGGGGTCCCAGCCCCCCCCCCATCCTGTGGGGTCCCAGCTCCCCCCCATCCTGTGGGGTCCCAGCCCCCCCCCCATCCTGTGGGGTCTGAGTGCCCCCCCCCCGTCCTGTGGGGTCCCAGCCTCTCCCCCCCCCATCCTGTGGGGTCCCAGCCCCCCCCCCATCCTGTGGGGTCTGAGTGCCCCCCCCCCCGTCCTGTGGGGTCCCAGCCTCTCCCCCCCCCCCATCCTGTGGGGTCCCAGCTCCCCCCCATCCTGTGGGGTCCCAGCGCCCCCCCCCCCGTCCTGTGGGGTCCCAGCGCCCTCTCTTCTCGCGGCGTTTATCCCTTGGCCGTGTGGCGACAGAGACGGTGGGCCCCCAGCACTGTTGCCCGCGGTAACGATGCCACCCTGGGTTTGAAGGCACCGTTGCCGAGGCGACGCCGCGTTGGCATTCGGCAGGGAATGCTGCTCCTCACCCTCAGGATCCACAACCAGTCACTCCCCAGGTCTCAGGCCCGGGCCTCGACCTTTCCCCTCCTCAAACCCCCACAGCCGGACCCAGGCCGCACAGCCTCGGCCTCGCCGGTCACCGCCGCCCGGAAGCCGAGTCTGGGCCGCCCAGCGCCGCGGCCGAGCAGCGGGAGAGCCCGGGGCGGGCACAGAGGGACGCCCAGGGTGTAGAAAGCACGGGAGCCGCGGAGACCCCAGGCGGTGGCGGGACTTACCGAGCGAGAGAAGCCGGATCCGGAGCCACGGCGGAGCACGGTCACAAAATGGCGGCCGGCCGGCAGAGAGTGCAGGACAGCGCCATCCGCGGCAGGACCGGGAACTGCAGCCGGCTCAGCCCCGCCTCCTGCGGCCAGTCAGGGAACTGCAGCCGGATCAGCCCCGCCACCTGCGGCCGGACCGGGAACTGCAGCCGGCTCAGCCCCGCCTCCTGCGGCCAGTCAGGGAACTGCAGCCGGATCAGCCCCGCCACCTGCGGCCGGACCGGGAACTGCAGCCGGCTCAGCCCCGCCTCCTGCGGCCGGACCGGGAACTGCAGCCCCGCCTCCTGCGGCCAGTCAGGAAACTGCAGCCGGCTCAGCCCCGCCTCCTGCGGCCAGTCAGGGAACTGCAGCCCCGCCTCCTGCGGCCAGTCAGGGAACTGCAGCCCCGCCTCCTGCGGCCAGTCAGGAAACTGCAGCCGGCTCAGCCCCGCCTCCTGCGGCCAGTCAGGAAACTGCAGCCAGCTCAGCCCCGCCACTAGCGGCCAGTCAAGGAACTCCAGCCCGATTCAGCTCCCGCCAGCTGCCACTTAGGGAACTGCAATCCGGCTCAGCCAATCACTTTAAATCTGTGTCCTCCAGTTCTCGACCCTTCCGCCAATGGGAACAATTTCTCGCTATTGACTCTGTCCAGACCCCTCATGATATTAAACACCTCGATCAAATCTCCTCTCAACCTTCTCTGCTCCAAGGAGAACAACCCCAGCTTCTCCAGTCTATCCTCATCCCTGGAATCATTCTCATTAATCTTTTCTGCACCCTCTCTAAGGCCTTCCCATCCTTCCTAAAGTGCGGTGCGCAGAACTTGACACAATACTCCATTTGAGGCTGAACCAGTGTTTTATACAGGTTCTTCATAACTTCCCTGCTTTTGTACTCTATGCCTCTATTTCCGAAGCCCAGGATACCATAAGCTTTTTTCAACGTTTTCTCAACCTACCCTGCCACCTTCAAGAATTTGTGCACATATACCCCCAAGTCTTGCTGGTCATGCACGCCCTTTAGAATTGTACCCTTTAGTTTATATTGCCTCTCCTCATTCTTCCTCAGTGTGATTGCACTGGAGAGGGTACAGAGGAGATTTACCAGGATGTTGCCAGGACTGGAGAATTTTAGCTATGAGGAAAGATTGGATAGGCTGGGGTTGTTTTCTTTGGAACAGAGGAGGCTGAGGGCAGATTTAATTGAGGTGTATAAAATTATGAGGGACCTAGATAGACTGGGCAGGAAGCATCTATTTCCCTAAGCAGAGGGGTCAATAATCAGGGGGCATAGATTTAAAGTAGTTGGTAGAAGATTTAGAGGGGAGATGAGGAAAAGAAAATTCACCCAGAGAGTGGTGGGGGTCTGGAACTCACTGCCTGAAAGGGTGATAGAGGCAGAAACCCTCACTACATTTTAAAAGTACTTGGATGTGCACTTAAAGAGCCATAACCTGCAGGGCTACGGACCAAGAGCTGGAAGGTGGAATTAGGCTGGGTAACTCTTTTTCGACCGGCATGGACATGATGAGCCAAATGGCCTCCTTCGGCGTCGTAATTTTCTATGATTCTATGATTCCTACCAAAATGTATTACTTCGAACTTTTCTGCCTTAAATTTAATCTGCTACGTGTTCACCCATTCCACCAGCCTGTCTATGTCCTAGGTGGAGTGTTTGCTAGTGCTGTTGGGGAGGGGTTAAACTAATACGGCAGGGGGATGGGAATCTATGCAGGGAGGCAGAGGGAAGTATAAAGGGGCAGAAGCAAAAGGTAGGAAGGAGAAAAGCAAGAGTGGAGGGCAGAGAAATCAAGGGCAAAAATCAAAAAGGGCCACATTACAACATAATCCTAAAAAGGACAAAGAGTGTTAAAAAAACAAGCCTGAAGGCTCTGAGTCTCAATGCGAGGAGCATTCATAATAAGCTGGATGAATTAACTGCGCAGATAGCTGTTAACGGATATGATGTAATTGGGATTACAGAGACATGGCTCCAGGGTAACCAAGGCTGAGAACTCAACATCCAGAGGTATTCAATATTCAGGAAGGAAAGACAGGAAGGAAAAGGATGTGGGGTAGCATTAATGGTTAAAGAGGAATAGTAAGGAAGGACATTAGCTTGGATGACGTGGAATCTGTATGGGTAGAGCTGTGAAACACCAAAGGGCAGAAAACGTTAGTGGGGGTTGTGTACAGACCACCAAAAGTAGTAGTGAGGTTGGGGATGGCAACAAATAGGACATTAGGGACACGTGCAATAAAGGTACAGCAGTTATCATGGGTGACTTTAACCTACATATTGATTGGGCTAAACAAACTGGTAGCAATACTGTGGAGGAGGATTTCCTGGAGTGTATTAGGGATGGTTTTCTAGACCAATATGTCAAGGAACCAACTAGAGAGCTGGCCATCCTAGACTGGGACTTCTGTAATGAGAGAGGATTAATTAGCAATCTGGTTGTGCATGGCCCCTTGGGGAAGAGTGACCATAATATGGTAGAATTCTTCATTAAGATGGAGAGTGACACAGTTAATTCAGAGACTAGGGTCCTGAACTTAAAGAAAGGTAACTTCGACGGTATGAGACGTGAATTAGCTAGGATAGACTGGTGAATGATACTTAAAGGGTTGATAGTGGATAGACAATGGCAAACATTTAAAGATCACATGGATGAACTTCAACAATTGTACATCCCTGTCTGGAGCAAAATAAAACGGGGAAGGTGGCTCAACCGTGGCTAACAAGGGAAATTAGGGATAGTGTTAAATCCAAGGAAGAGGCATATAAATTGGCCAGAAAAAGCAGAAAACCTGAGGACTGGGAGAAATTTAGAATTCAGCAGTGGAGGACTATGGGTCTAATTAGGAGGGGTCCAATAGAGTATGAAAGTAAGCTTGCAGGGAACATAAAAACTGACTGCAAAAGCTTCTATAGATATGTGAAGAGAAAAAGATTAGTGAAGACTAATGTAGGTCCCTTGCAGTCAGAATCAGGTGAATTCATAATGGGGAACAAGGAAATGGCAGGCCAATTGAACAAATACTTTGGTTCTGTCTTCACTAAGGAAGACACGAATATCCTCCCGAAAATACTAGGGGACCGAGGGTCTAGCGGGAAGGAGAAACTGAGGGAAATCCTTATTAGTCAGGAAATGGTGTTAGGGAAACTGATGGGACTGAAGCCAATAAATCCCCAAGGCCTGATAGTCTGAATCCCAGAGTACTTAAGGAAGTGGCTCTAGAAATAGTAGATGCATTGGTGGTCATTTTCCAATATTCTATAGACTCTGGATCAGTACCTATGGATTGGAGGGTAGCTAATGTAACCTCACTTTTTAAAAAAGGAGGGAGAGAGAAAACAGGGAATTATAGACCGGTCAGCCTGACATCGGTGGTGAGGAAAATGCGGAAATCAATTATTAAAGATGTAATAGCAGCGCATTTCGAAAGCGGTGACTGGATCTGTCCAAGTCAGCATGGATTTATGAAAGGGAAATCATGCTCGACAAATCTTCTAGAGTTTTTTCAGGATGTGACTAGTAGAGTGGATAAGAGAGAACCAGTGGATGTGGTGTACTTAGATTTTCAAAAGGCTTTTGACAAGGTCCCACACAAGAGAAGTGTGTGCAAAGTTAAGGCACATGGTATTGGGGGTAATGTACTGACGTGGATAGAGAACTGGTTGGCAGACAGGAAGAAAACAGTGGGAATAAACGGGTTCTTTTCAGAATGGCAGGCAGTGACTAGTGGGGTACCGCAGGGCTCAGTGCTGAGATCCCAGCTATTTACAATATACATCAATGATTTAGACGAAGGAATTCAGTGAAATATCTCCAAGTTTGCTGATGACACTAAGCTGGGTGGCAGTGTGAGCTGCAAGGAGGATGCTAAGAGGCTGCAGGGGGACTTGGACAAGTTAGGTGAGTGGGCAAATGCATGGCAGATGCAGTATAATGTGGATAAATGTGAGATTACCCATTTTGGTGGCAAAAACAGGAAGGCAGAATATTATCTGAATGGTGACAGATTAGTAAAAGGGGAGGTGCAAAGAGACCTGGGTGTCATGGTACATCAGTCACTGAAGGGAGACATGCAGGTACAGCAGGCAGTAAAGAAAGCAAATGGCATGCTGGCCTTCATAGCGAGAGGATTTGAGTATAGGAGCAGGGAGGTCTTTGCTGCAGTTGTACAGGGCCTTGGTGAGGCCACACCTTGAATATTGTGTGCAGTTTTGGTCTCCTAATCTGAGGAAGGATGTTCTTGCTATTGAGGGAGTGCAGCGAAGGTTCACCAGACTGATTCCTGGGATGGCAGGACTGACATATGAAAAAAGACAGGATCGGCTAGGCTTATACTCACTGGAGTTTAGAAGAATGAGAGGGCATCTCATAGAAACATATAAAATTCTGACGGGACTGGACAAGTTAGATGCAGGAAGAATGTTCCCGATGTTGGGGAAGTCCAGAACCAGGGCTCACAGTCTAAGGATAAGGGGTAGGCCATTTAGGACCGAGATGAGGAGAAACTTCTTCACTCAGAGAGTTGTGAACCTGTGGAATTCTCTACCACAGAAAGTTGTTGAGTCCAGTTTGTTGGATATCTTCAAAAGGGAGTTAGCTGTGGCCCTTGTGGCTAAAGGGATCAAGGGGTATGGAGAGAAAGCAGGAGCAGGGTACTGAGGGAATGATCAGCCATGATCATATTGAATGGCGGTACAGGCTCGAAGGGCCGAATGGCCTCCTCCTGCACCTATTTTCTATGTTTCTATGTTCTCTTGAAGTCTATCACTGGCCTCCTCACTGTTCATTATACTTACAAGCTTTATGTCATCTGCAAATTTTGAATTGTGAATTTCCACCTTTATTTCCCTCAGCATCCTAGGATGCATCCCATTCGGTCCTGGTGACATGTCATCATAGACAGTCCCTCGGATTCGAGGAAGACTTGCTTCCATTCTTAAAATGAGTTCTTAGGTGGCAGAACAGTCCAATACGAGAGCCACAGTCAGTCACAGGTGGGACAGACAGTGGTTGAGGGAAGGGGTGGGTGGGACTGGTTTGCCGCACGCTCCTTCCGCTGCCTGCGCTTGATTTCTGCATACTCTCGGCGACGAGACTCGAGGTGCTCAGCGCCCTCCCGGATACACTTCCTCCACTTAGGGCTGACTTTGGCCAGGGACTCCCAGGTGTCAGTGGGGGTGTTGCACTTTATCAGGGAGGCTTTGAGGGTGTCCCTGTAACATTTCCTCTGCCCACCTTTGGCTCATTTGCCGTGAAGGAGCTCCGCATAGAGCGCTTGCTTTGGGAGTCTCATGTCTGGCATGCGGACTATGTGGCCCGCCCAGCGGAGCTGATCAAGTGTGGTCAGTGCTTCAATGCTGGGGATGTTGGCCTGGTCGAGGACGCTAATGTTGGTGCATCTGTCCTCCCAGGGGATTTGTAGGATCTTGCGACGACATCGTTAGTGGTATTTGTACAGCAACTTGAGGTGTCTACTGTACATGGTCCTTATACATGGCCCTTATACATGGCCTTCTTCGACCTTACAAAGGCCTTTGACACTGTCAGCCGTGAGGGTCTATGGAGCATCCTCCTCCATTTTAGATGCCCCCAAAAGTTCGTCAACATCCTCCGCCTGCCCCACGACGACATGCAGGCCGTGATCCTTACCAACGGATCCATTACAGGCCCAATCCATGTCCGGACCAGGGTCAAACAGGGCTGCGTCATCGCCCCAACCCTCTTCTCAATCTTCCTCACCGCCATGCTCCACCTCACAATCAACAAGCTCCCCGCTGGAGTGGAACTAAACTACAGAACCAGTGGGAAGCTGTTTAACCTTCGCCGTCTCCAGGCCAGGTCCAAGACCACCCCAACCTCTGTCGTCTGCGCACATACAGAGGCTGAACTTCAGGACATAGGCGATGTATTTACTGAGGCATACGAAAGCATGGGCCTTTCGCTATGACTTATGTATTTTAAGTACAGCCAACCTTTCTAGTACTTTCTCTTTATCATTTTTTATCCCATCCAGCATCTCAGCTACCTCCTGCTTTACTATGACATTGGCAGCATCTTCTTCCTTGATAAAGTCAGATGCAAAGTACTCATTTCGTACCTCAGCCATGTCCTCTGCCTCAAGGTGTAGGTCTCCTTTTTGGTCCTGAATAAGTCCCACCCCTCCTCTTCCTCGTTTAGTATATGTCTACATTTTTCATAGCGAGGGGATTTGAGTATAGGAGCAAGGAGGTCTTACTGCAGTTGTACAGGGCCTTGGTGAGGCCTCACCTGGAATATTGTGTTCAGTTTTTGTAAAGTCCTGTCCCTGCAGTACAGACTCACACGAGGCACATGCTGAAGTCAAGGTCACTCAGGACCTGCATCTTTTTTTCACAGCTCTCAAATGCAACACTTGCCTGAGACCTGTCTTATATACCTGTGTGGAACAGGTATGCAGTGTCTCCTGCAAGTGCACCCCTGGTGGTAAGGTATGCTTGTGGTTACAAGTCATAATTAGTTACAGTCATGTATAGCATGGTAAGATACAGTTATGTACAGTAATGTGAGATACATGACATCACCCTCCCCCAAGGTCTTATTGTCTTTATAGGTTCAGTCTCTCAGGTGGTCTACGCTTTCGCGTGGAGCGTCTTAGTTGTGGTTCAGTTGTTTGCCTTGGTGCCTGTTTTTCTTTCGGTGTGATTGTTGGTATCTCGCCTGGGCTGTCTGTTTCGTTCAGTATGATTGTTGGTATCTCACCTGGGCTGTCTGTTGAGACTGCCCTTTCCTCGAGTTGTTCCCTCTGTCTGTCCACCAGGCGTGGTGTGAATTCCACATTGTAGTCTGCCTCTGGTTCTGCAGTGTTGTTGGTAAATCTACTTTTTACTTGGTCTACATGCCTCCGGCAGGTTTGGCCATTGTCCATTTGTACCACCAGTAGCCTGTTTCCTTCCTTGCCTGTTACTGTCCCCGCAAGCCATTTGGGACCCCTGCCATAGTTTAGCACAAACACTTTGTCCCCTATCTCATTCCACCTCCCCCTCGAATTTCAGTCATGGTACTCGGTTAGCTTACGACGCTTTGCCTCAACGATTTCATGCATGTCTGGGAGGATTAACAAGAGCCTTGTCTTTAAGGTCCGTTTCGTCAATAATTGCGTGGGGGGAACCCCAGTCAATGAATGCCAGCAGCAGTCGCGACAGGCGGCTCTGCAGCGTGGGACCTTGGATTTTAAGCATGCCTTGTTTAACGATTTGCACTGCTCGCTCCGCCTGGCCATTTGAGGCCAGTTTGAACGGTGCCGTCTTAACGTGATTTATGCCATGGTCAACTATAAAATCTTGGAATTCTGCGCTGGTGAAGCACGGACCATTATCACTGACCAATATGTCAGGAACTCCGTGCGTTGCAAACATAGTTCCAAGGCTCTCCACAGTGGTGGAGGTGGTGCTCGAGTTTAAAATGGTGCACTCGATCCACTTTGAAAATGCATCGACGACTACGAGGAACATTTTGCCCATGAATGGGCCCGCATAGTCTACGTGCACCCGCGACCACGGTTTGGTGGGCCAGGGCCAGGGGTTCAGGGAGGCCTCCCTGGGGGCATTACTGAGTTGGGCACAAATGGTGCACCTTCGGACACAGAGCTCCAAGTCCGCATCAATGCCAGGCCACCAGACGTGGGATCTGGCTTTAGCCTTCATGAGAACGATCCCCGGGTGCTCGCGATGGAGCTCCCGGACGAATGCCTCTCTGCCTCGCAGAGGCATAACTACTCGGCTGCCCCACATCAGGCACTCTGCCTGTAGTGACACTTCATGCATGCGTCAATGGAAAGGTTTGATCTCCTCGGGGCAGGCATTGCGAGCCTCTGCCCAGTCACCAGTTAAGACACATCATTTGACTAAGGATAACGTGGGGTCGCTGGTCGTCCAGGCTCTGATTTCACGAGCCATCATGACCGAACCTGTGGACTCAAAGGCATTGATTGCTATGACTATCTCACAGTCCTGTTCATCAGACCCTTCGGTGGTCGCCAGGGGTAGCCTGCTGAGCGTGTCGGCACAGTTGTCTGTGCCTGGTCTGTGCCTTATGGTATAGCCGTAGGACGCCAGCATGAGTGCCCACCGTTGAATGCACGGCGAGGCGTTGGCGTTTATTGCCTTGCTCTCGGATAGGAGGGACGTGAGGGGCTTGTGGTTGGTTTCTAACGCGAACTTGGCCCCGAAAATGTATTGGTGCATCTTTTTGACACCATACACGCACGCGAGCGCCTCCTTCTCCACCATACCGTACCCGCGCTCCGCCCACGAAAGTGACCTGGAGGCATAAGCTATGGGTTGTAATTTACCCGCACCATTGACATGTTGCAAAATGCACCCGACCCCATACGCTGACGCATCGCATGTAAGAACTAGCTTTTTACC
Organism: Pristiophorus japonicus; assembly: GCF_044704955.1. Classification (NCBI taxonomy): domain Eukaryota; kingdom Metazoa; phylum Chordata; class Chondrichthyes; family Pristiophoridae; genus Pristiophorus; species Pristiophorus japonicus. Next base: position 99,319,367 of record NC_091995.1, read on the forward strand.
TGGATCAAAAAAAAACACTGTTGGAACACAGAAGGTTGCGTGCCTTATTGAAGGCGCGTTCCTGGGCGTCCCCCCAAAACCAATCACAACCCTTTCTGAGTAGCACGTGGAGAGGCTCCGTCAGCATGCTTAAGTTCTGCATAAAGTTCCCAAAGTAATTGAGTAGCTCGAGAAAGGCGCGCAGTTCTGAGACATTCCGGGGCCTGGGTGCCAGGCGAATTGCTTCTGTTTTGGACTCTGTTGGGCGGATTCCATCAGCGGCAATCCTTCTGCCCAAAAATTCAACTTCGGGCGCGAGAAACAGACACTTGGATTTCTTAACTCTTAGGCCTATCCGATCCAGCCGCTTTAGTACTTCCTCCAAATTGCTGAGATGGGAGTCGGTGTCCCTGCCCTTGATAAGTATGTCGCCTTAAACACAACCGTCCCCGGGATGGACTTGAGCAGACTCTCCATGTTGCGCTGGAATATAGCAGCTGCTGACCTGATGCTGAATGGGCATCAATTGTATATGAAAAGGCCTCGATGTGTGTTGATGGTGGTGAGTAGCTTAGACTCTTCGGTCAGTTCTTGCGTAATGTACACAGATGTGAGGTCTAGTTTCGAGAAAAGTTTTCCTCCAGCCAATGTGGCAAATAGGTCCTCTGCTCTGGGCAGCGGGTACTGGTCCTGTAGGGAGACTCTGTTTATGGTAGATTTGTAGTCCCCACAGATTCGTACGGATCCATCAGGCTTCATGACTGGGACGATGGGACTTGCCCAGTCGCTAAATTCCACAGGTGATATAATGCCTTCCCGCAGAAGCCTGTCTAGTTCATGTTCAATCTTTTCCCTCATCACATAGGGCACAGCTCTAGCCTTGTGATGGACCGGTCTAGCATCCTGTGTGATGTAGATTTTAACTTTAGCCCCTTTGAAGGTGCCCACACCTGGCTGAAAGAGATGTTCAAATCGACTTAGAACTGTTGAGCAGGAGGTCCGTTCCTCTGATGACACGGCGTGAACATCATCCCATTTCCAATTTAATTTTGCCAACCAGCTTCTCCCCAGCAGTGCTGGGAGATCTCCGGGGACAAGCCACAGGGGAAGTCGGTTCACCATCCCTTTGTGTGTGACTGAGAGCATGGCGCTGCCAAGGACTGGGATGATTTCTTTGGTATAGGTCCTTAGTTTGGTGTCGACCCTTGTGAAGGGCTCTTCTCTTGTCTGCCTTATCGTCGCCTAACCAGTCTTTGGTCACAGAGCTTTGCTGGAGCCTTTCTATAAATTATCTCCAACATTGTATTTTTCATCTGAGCCATTGGTCGCCATTCTGTGGATTCTGTAATCCCGTAACTCGTCGCCACTGTAAAGTCCTGTCCCTGCAGTACAGACTCACACGAGGCACATGCTGAAGTCAAGGTCACTCAGGACCTGCACCTTTATTTCACAGCTCTCGAATGCCACACTTGCCTGAGACCTGTCTTTATATACCTGTGTGGAACAGGTATGCAGTGTCTCTGCAAGTGCACCCCTGGTGGTAAGATATGCTGGTGGTTACAGGTCATAAATAGTTACAGTCATGTATAGCATGGTAAGATACAGTTATGTACAGTAATGTGAGATACATGACAGTTTTGGTCTCCTAATCTGAGGAAGGACGTTCTTGCTATTGAGGGAGTGCAGCGAAGGTTCACCAGACTGATTCCAGGGATGGCGGGACTGACATATGAGGAGAGACAGGATCAACTGGGCCTTTATTCACTGGAGTTTAGAAGGATGGAGGAGATCTCATAGAAACATATAAGATTCTGACGGGATGGGACAGGTTAGATGTGGGAAGAATGTTCCCGATGTTGGGGAAGTCCAGAACCAAGGGACACAGTCTTAGGATAAGGGGTAAGCCATTTAGGACTGAGATGAGGAGAAACTTCTTCAGTCAGAGTTGTTAACCTATGGAATTCCCTGCCGTAGAGAGTTGTTGATGCCAGTTCATTGGATATATTTAAGAGGGAGTTAGATATGGCCCTTATGGCTAAGGGGGATCAAGGGGTATGGAGAGAAAGCAGGAAAGGGGTACTGAGGGAATGATCAGCCATGATCTTATTGAATGGTGGTGCAGGCTCGAAGGGCCGAATGGCCTACTCCTGCACCTATTTTCTCTGTTTCTATGTATTCCCTTTTATGTTATGCAGTCAGGGAACTGCAGCCCGGCTCAGCCCCGCCCAGCGGCCAGTCAAGGAACTGCAGCCCGGCCCTGCCCCGCCCGGTGGCCAGTCAGGGAACTGCAGCCCGGTTCAGCCCCGCCCAGCGGCCAGTCAGGGAACTGCAGCCCGGCTCAGCCCCACCCAGTGGCCAGTCAGGGAACTGCAGCCCAGTTCAGCCCCGCCCAGCGGCCAGTCAGGGAACTGCAGCCTGAGCTCACCTCCCGGGTGACGGTGGGTCAATGATCTGAGCAGTGGAACAGAAAGCCCCAGGTCATTCACACTCATCCTGTCTGTCAGAAGGTGCAGCCTCCTACAACCTGCTCCACCTTCCCTGGTCCCGGGGCAGGAAGAATCTCAGGTCAATTTTAGCAAAAACTTTTGGAAATTCCTCCCGATTGCAAAAGGCGACCAATATTGGTCTCAGTATCCCAGGGTATTAAAAGAGATGGCGGAAGTTATAGCAGATGCATTCGTTATAATCTACCAAAATTCTCTGGACTCTGGGGAGGTACCATCGGATTGGAAAGCAGCTAATGTAACGCCTCTGTTTAAAAAAGTGGGCAGACAAAACAGTAAAAGGGAATATTATTTGAATGGGGAGAAATTACAACATGCTGAGGTGCAGAGGGACCTGGGGGTCCTTGTGCATGAATCCCAAAAAGTTAGTTTGCAGGTGCAGCAGGTAATCAGGAAGGTGAATGGAATGTTGGCCTTCATTGCGAGAGGGATGGAGTACAAAAGCAGGGAGGTCCTTCTGTAACTGTATAGGGTATTGGTGAGGCCGCACCTGGAGTACTGCGTGCAGTTTTGGTCACCTTACTTAAGGAAGGATATACTGGCTTTGGAGGGGGTACAGAGACGATTCACTAGGCTGATTCCGGAGATGAGGGGGTTACCTTATGATGATAGATTGGGCAGACTGGGTCTTTACTCGTTGGAGTTCAGAAGGATGAGGGGTGATCTTATAGAAATATTTAAAATAATGAAAGGGATAGACAAGATAGAGGCAGAGAGGTTGTTTCCACTGGTCGGGGAGACTAGAACTAGGGGGCACAGCCTCAAAATACGGGGGAGCCAATTTAAAACCGAGTTGAGAAGGAATTTCTTCTCCCAGAGGGTTGTGAATCTGTGGAATTCTCTGCCCAGGGAAGCAGTTGAGGCTAGCTCATTGAATGTATTCAAATCACAGCTAGGTAGATTTTTAACCAATAAGGGAATTAAGGGTTACGGGGAGCGGGCGGGTAAGTGGAGCTGAGTCCACGGCCAGATCAGCCATGATCTTGTTAAATGGCGGAGCAGGCTCGAGGGGCTAGATGGCCTACTCCTGTTCCTAATTCTTATGTTCTTATGTTCTTATGTTCCCTGGGCCAGGAAGGGCCAAATCAGCCCAAGTCCCTGCTTCTGGTTATTTATCCACGAGCTGAAAGAACTGGGTGAATAACAGTTGGCTGAACTATATGTATATATTTTATAATTATATCCAAGAGTGTGAGTGATGGTACATCATCCTGAGTGTGAAACATCCGTGGAGAGAAACATTAAAACCTCTGATTAAAGGTCATTGACCTGAAACGTTAACTCTGTTTCTCTCCACAGATGCTGTCTGACCCGCTGAGCATCTCGAGCATTTTATATTAGCAGTTCAGACGTTCAGCCTCTGCAGTATTTCACTTCTGTTTTAATGGTATGGAGTGTGTCTGCTGTGATGTACAAAATCCTAAAATTGATATTTTCTATATGTGGCTGCAGGGAGTTTCACTTTGCAAAATTTAGATTTGGCTGCACCACCAGAGAATTATCTTTCATACGTCTGGCCCCTGGCGGCCTGCCGTCTCAGGGTCTGTTTGCAGTTTACAAAACACTTTCCCAAAAGGTATCAGACAATCATAACTGGACAAGAAATAAAAACAGAAAGTGCTGGGGTACTCAGCAGGACAGGCAGCATCTGTGGAGAGAGCAAAACAATTATAACTTGCATTTATATAGCGCCTTTAATGTAGGAAAACATCGCATGGTGCTCCAGGGGCACCCAAACAAAAATGAATTCTGAGACAAGGAGATATTAGGACAGGTGACCAAAAGCGTGGTGAAAGGGGTAGGTTTTCATCATCATCATAGGCAGTCCCTCATATCGAGGATGACTTTCTCCCACAAAAAGGGATGAGTTCACAGGTGTTTCAATGAAGGACCTAATATTCCGGATCCTGAACTACATCGTGAAGGGTGGAAGATGCCTGTTTGTGGATTTTTTTAACATGGAATGGCTGTTGCACACCAGCCACCACATGGGTTTGACAGAGCTCGGTCTTGGTCCAATGGCAAGGAACAGGCCATTTGGGCCAACCAGTCCATGCCGGCATTTATGCTCCACTCGCGCCTCCTCCCGTCTTTCCTCATCTAAACCTATCAGCATCAACCTCTATTCCCTTCTCCTTCATATCCTTGTCCAGCCTCCCCTTAAATACATCGATACTATTCGCCTCAACCCCTCCCTGTGGCAGCGAGTTCCACATTCTCACCACTCTCTGGGTAAAGAAGTTTCTCCTGAATTCCCCATTGGATTTCTTGGTGACTGCCCATATGTGTCTGTCCAACGTGTGATTCACTTCTGATAAATGGGATCATGAGAAATCTGACTCAGTCAGGGGACATGTGCTCCCGAGACATTGGGTGGGAAGCTCAGTAAGAAGATTAGTGAAATGCGATTACTGAAATGAAGTGCCACCAATGTGTAACTGGAGGGCTGATCAACGGGGATTTATTTGGATTTCTGATTTGGATGCAAATCCAGACCAATGTCAATGGCTGGAAAATTAGACCTGAATTTTCTCATTGTTGTTTATTGAGTCTTAACATGCAAATTCATTTCTTGCAACTATATTCCTCTGACAGCAGATATTCGTTGTACTCACTCTGCTCTGATGCCACCCACTTTTTATGCTTCACATCAGTGTTGATGACATTGCCTTTGAAACTGGTGAAAATGAGAGACATGTTTAAACACCTTGAAGGTGTTTTGAGTCCAGGAGCAACACACACATCTCTCATACAATACTGCGCTCAGCATACAATGAAGCTCAGGACCATTTGATATTTTATTTAATATAATACCAACTGCTTTTTACTTCACCTACCTTCACTAACAAATGGTTGTATCAGATCTGGGTGTATCGATTAGAGGGTGCAGATTTAACAGGCTGAGTGACCTGCTTCCTTGCTGGAACTTTCGGTGAAATCCGAAGGTTTGTTATGATTTGTTGCTCTGCATTTTGACGTGTGTTCTAGTGACATTTGTATTTTCATTGATTTGGTCTTCCCAGGGGAAATCTGCTTATAGTCTCAGCCTCTTAGCTATCCATTTACACTTGAGATGCTTACTAGAGAGTTTTGTCATGTGTTAATCTGTAAATACCATTTCAAGCAATCGGTCAAACACAATGTGTGAACACTCAAAGAATTCATTTCATGTTAAACTAAACTAAATTAACTAGAATGTGAACATCTCAACGAACAGAAATCATGTAGAGTGTGATTTATGTTAAATTCTTATGACCAGAAGTTTGATTTGAATCCTGTAACTCTGCCCAGATACTTTAATCAGTAACACTGCCGGTCCCCAGCACTGGCTCAGCTCAGGTCTCTGTGTCTCGGAGGGAGAATTCCTCGGATATGAACAGCCGTACACATTCAATCCCTGATATCAACTCACTTTCCCAGTTGTGTAATGGAAAAGGTCAGAGGTGACCCCCTGCTGACCCTCCTGCTTTTGGAGCTTCTCTCGATGCAACGTGAATTGAACAGAGTGAGTTAGTGTATAACTATAAATTACATGTGTAAACTTCTCCAGCCCGACAACAATCCAAAAACTCTGCATTCCTCTAACACTGGTCTCTTGTACAACCCACCCCCACCCCACCATCAACAGTCCTGTCCTCAGCCGTCTAGACCTGAAACTCTGGGAGTCCCTCCCTTAACCTTTCGTCTCTCCAACTCTCTCCACCTTTAAAACCCTCCTTAAAACCACTTCTTGACCAAACTTTTGGTCACACCTCCTAATAGCCTAATGGTGTTGATTTTTGTTTGATTATGCTCCTGTGAAACACCTTGGGACATTATTCTATGATTTAAGGTCATAAATGCAAGTTCTTGTTGTGGCATAACGATGTTCGAAAAAGTGCAGTTAGCACTAAATCATTGAAAGCCAGGTTTCTCAATGCATCTTGCGGAATCGAGCGTTATTTGTGAACGTGACTGGAAAGTTCTATTGAAATTCTCTCCTGAACAGAGAACCACTACTTTCGACAATGTCACCAAGAACCTGCAGAACTAACCATCCACCTGCAGCTTTCCAGGGAATTCAGAAACATCACAAACTGCCCATAGGACATCTGTTGTAGTCCATTATTCAAGAAGCAGTAGCAGGACATTTGGAAAAGCATAATTCGGTCAGGCAGAGTCAACATGGATTTATGAAGGGGAAATCATGTTTGACAAATTTTCTGGAATTTTTTGAGGATGTAACGAACAGGGTGGATAAAGGGGAACCAGTGGATGTGATGTATTTGGACTTCCAGAAGGCATTTGACAAGGTGCCACATAAAAGGTTACTGCACAAGATAAAAGTTCACGGGGTTGGGGGTAATATATTAGCATGGATAGAGGATTGGCAATCAGTAACTAGTGGGATGCCGCAGGGATCAGTGCTGGGACCCCAACTATTTACAATCTATATTAACAACTTGGAAGAAGGAACTGAGTGTAACATAGCCAAGTTTGCTAACGATACAAAGATGTGTGAGGAGGACACAAAAAATCTGCAAAGGGACATAGACAGGGTAAGTGAGTGGGCAAAAATTTGGCAGATGGAGTATAATGTTGGAAAGTGTGAGGTCATGCACTTTGGCAGAAAAAAAATCAAAGAGCAAGTTATTATTTAAATGGAGAAAAATTGCAAAGTGCCGCAGTACAGCGGGACCTGGGGGTACTTGTGCATGAAACACAAAAGGATAGTATGTAGGTATAGCAAGTGATCAGAAAGCCCAATGGAATCTTAGCCTTTATTGCAAAGGGGATGGAGTATGAAAGCAGGGAAGTCTTGCACCAGTTATACAAGTTATTGGTGAGGCCACACCTGGAATACTGCGTGCAGTTTTGCTTCCCATATTTACGAAAGGATATTCTTGCTTTGGAGACAGTTCAGAGAAGGTTCACTCGGTTGATTCCGGGGATGAGGGGGTTGACTTATGAGGAAAGGTTGAGGAGGTTGGGCCTCTACTCATTGGAATTCAGAAGAATGAGAGGTGATCTTATCGAAATGTATAAGATTATGAAGGGGCTCGACAAGGTGGATGCAGAGAGGATGTTTCCACTGATGGGGGAGACTGGAACTAGAGGGCATAATCTTAGAATAAGGGGTCGCCCATTTAAAACTGAGATGAGAAGAAATTTCTTCTCTCTGAGGGTTGTAAATCTGTGGAATTTGCTGCCTCAGAGAGCTGTGGAAGCTGGGACATTGAATAAATTTAAGACGGAAATAGACTGTTTCTTAAACGATAAGGAAATAAGGGATTATGGGGAGCGGGCAGGGAAGTGGAGCTGAGTCCATGATCAGATCAGCCATGATCGTATTGAATGGCGGAGCAGGCTCGAGGGGCCTACTCCTGCTCCTATTTCTGATGTTCTTATGTTTATTGCTCTTATGTTACACTCAGGGAACTAGGGGAAACCAGCTTGAAAATACTGTCTGGAAAAGAATTAGAACAAGATGTCCCTCTGATCCGTTGTATTCGACTAACACTTACTAACCTTTCTTTAAGCATCTGGCTCATCGAAAAGGTATTTGTATAGGATTTATGCAAAATGTCAGCCTGGTTTAGATTAAACAGGAATCCCCTTGCGTTGTTGTTGGTAGAGAATTAAACCAGGGAGACCTTTTACACTTAAACACAAAGAGCTGTCGTAGGGAATGAGAACTTTTGACTTTTATCTCTCATTATCTACAAGGTCAGGTAGTAAAGATATTTGCCCTGAAGTTCTATGGGGTTTCCCTGATCTCCTACTGTAACTTCAACAGAAATCATGGGGAGATAAAGTAACCGGCTGTTTTAACCATTTCTTCAGGAGTTCCATTGATTTCCCACCAGAGAAGCCCCTAAAAATTGTAGGTTATCAAGGGCATCCAAAATAAATTTAGATGCTAAGGCTCAGAAATACTAGAGGGATGGGCTTCAATAGGAGAGTTAGGGGACTGGAGGGATGGGCTTCGATGGGAGAGTTAGGGGACTGGAGGGATGGGCTTCGATGGGAGAGTTAGGGGACTAGAGGGATGGGCTGCGATGGGAGAGTTAGGGGACTAGAGGGATGGGTTTCTATGGGAGAGTTAGGGGACTGGAGGGATGGGTTTCGATGGGAGAGTTAGGGGACTAGAGGGATGGGCTGCGATGGGAGAGTTAGGGGACTAGAGGGATGGGTTTCGATGGGAGAGTTAGGGGACTAGAGGGATGGGTTTCGATGGGAGAGTTAGGGGACTAGAGGGATGGGCTGTGATGGGAGAGTTAGGGGACTAGAGGGATGGGCTTCGATGGGAGAGTTAGGGGACTGGAGGGATGGGTTTCGATGGGAGAGTTAGGGGACTAGAGGGATGGGTTTCGATGGGAGAGTTAGGGGACTAGAGGGATGGGCTTCGATGGGAGAGTTAGGGGACTAGAAGGATGGGCTTCGACGGGAGAGTTAGAGGACTGGAGGGATGGGCTTCGATGGGAGAGTTAGGGGACTGGAGGGATGGGCTTCGATGGGAGAGTTAGGGGACTAGAGGGATGGGCTGCGATGGGAGAGTTAGGGGACTGGAGGGATGGGTTTCGATGGGAGAGTTAGGGGACTGGAGGGATGAGTTTCGATGGGAGAGTTAGGGGACTAGAGGGATGGGCTGCGATGGGAGAGTTAGGGGACTAGAAGGATGGGCTTCGACGGGAGAGTTAGGGGACTGGAGGGATGGGTTTCGATGGGAGAGTTAGGGAACTAGAGGGATGGGCTTCGATGGGAGAGTTAGGGGACTAGAGGGATGGGTTTCGATGGGAGAGTTAGGGGACTAGAGGGATGGGTTTCGATGGGAGAGTTAGGGGACTAGAGGGATGGGCTTCGATGGGAGAGTTAGGGGACTAGAGGGATGGGCTTCGACGGGAGAGTTAGGGGACTGGAGGGATGGGTTTCGATGGGAGAGTTAGGGAACTAGAGGGATGGGCTTCGATGGGAGAGTTAGGGGACTGGAGGGATGGGCTTTGATGGGACAGTTAGGGGACTAGAGGGATGGGCTTCGATGGGAGAGTTAGGAGACTGGAGGGAGGGGCTTCCTTGGGAGAGCATGAGTACCCTGTTGGATGCCAATCCAGAATTCAGAGACCTGAGCTTTGGTCTCTACTCCCGGGGACTCACCTACCATCTCACCAAAGAGTGCTACTCAGCGCCGAGCTTACAGCCCGCATCTCGTCGTAGGCAACTAGGCTCATACAGCAGTGCCTGGTCTCCAGTCGTCTTGGACCCCTTGCCACTGGACCAAGACCTTGCTCAGCTAAACCCGTGTGGTTGCCGGTGTGCAACAACCACTCCACGTTAAAAGAACTCACACACAGACATCTTCCACCCTTCAATATGAAGTTCAGGACCTGGAACGTCAGGACCCTCATGGACAACACCAACAGTGGCAGGCCGGAACGCCGCACCACCATCATTGCCCGGGAACTTAGACGCTTCGATGTTGACATTGCCGCCCTAAGCGAGACCCGGCTGGCGGGGAAGACGACTGTCTGTCCCACCTGTGACAGAGACTCTAATTCCCGTATTGGACTGTTCAGTCACCTAAGATCTCATTTTTAGAGTGGAAGCAAGTCTTCCTCAATTTCGAGGGACTGCCTATGATGATGATGATGACTCCTGGAAATGTTTTCACTGGGGCTTGGACCCCTAACCTTCAGACTCAGAGGTGGGAATAATACTACTGAGCCAAGACACACTCTAGACTTTTATACACAAGGGATTTACATAAGAACATGAGAAATAGGAGCAGGATTAGATCATTTTACCCCTCGAGCCTGCTCTGCCATTCAATAAAATCACAGCTAATCTGATCTTGGCCTCAGCTCCACTTCCCTGCCCGCTCCCCATAACCCTTTATTCGCTTATCATTCAAAAATCTGTCTATCTCCACCTTAAATATATTCAATGTCCCAGCCTCCACAGCTCTCTGGGGCAGAGAATTCCACAGATTCACCACCCTCTGAGACGAAATTCCTCCTCATCTCCGTCTTAAATGGGCGACCCCTTATTCTGAAACTATGCCCCCTAGTTCTAGATTCCCCCACGAGGGGAAACATCCTCTCTGCATCTACCCTGTCCAGCCCCCTCAGAATCTTATACGTTTCAATAAGACCACCTCTCAATCTGCAAACTCCAACCTGCTCAACCTTTTCTCATTTATTTTATAAGGGAAGTTGGGTGATCTGCAGCTGTGGTGACTAGCCAAGTTCGGGCTGCACTTTGGGGATGGTGTTTGCACGTGCCTTGGCTCTATCTTGGGGGCTGTTTCTGGGCTTTACTGAAGCAGATGATCAGCTTTTGCGAGTTGACGTGTTGAGGGATCGGATCCTCTGGCTGATATCCGGCTGGAGAAAGAATTGACAGAGATTCCTTTCTGTTGAAGTTGTGCATCCTTTCAGGGAGAATCTTCTGCTGTAACTGTGAAGTTTTCTTGTTTCCAGGGATTCCTGCCTCGCTGACGCCATTCTGTGAAAATGAATGCAATTGTTCCACCACCAACATTTCCAGTGGGGCCACCTCCCCCAGAAAGGGGCCGCCCAAGTTCAGACAACGAGCGACTCGGCAGTTGAAGAACAAGCCGCCAAAGGCAGGTGCCAAAGGGTAGGACCCGCGACTCTGACTGCAGGGTGGGGCGGTGGGAAAATCGCCTCCATTCCTGCTGCCTGAGTTCTGTTGATGACTCATCTGGAGCTGTTGGTGTGGGACTGTGCTGGAGCACACTGGACCTCCCAGTTATGGCCAACATTCCCTCTCATTGTAGTAACACTGGGAGCTGTGAACCACACAGAAAGTCCCAGTACTTCCCTCGCTCCCCGGGGGCGATAATCCTTGGCTCCATCGCCCGTGCAGGTAGTCAGAGTGTGCCCGGCGCCCACCACAAGGAGCCTGGTCCACATGGGGAGATGGATAGAAGTGAAGGTTGCCCTTCCCACCAGTCTCCACTCCACTTAGTGCCTCCAACTCACGGAGATCAGGAGCTCCTGGATGACAAGCTGTGTTTAGTAATGAGTTTGAATGCGGATGTGGCCCATCTCTCACCCTCACACCAACAGCTCTGGTGCAGAACAGAGGGGCCACCATCAGAGTGATAGTGAATCAAACCCTCTCATTATCTTTGACCACAATCCAATAACGGAACCAACACATTTATCCTTCAAGTATTATTGTACCTTGTTGAGTATTAATGCAAGTTGGACTCTGAGCGGACTCATCTATTCTGTCCCCGATGATTTAAACTTTAGATTCAGAAGTTAGTGCTGTGTCTGCCCATTCACTCTGATTTGTAAAATAATGTCATTGAAGTACAGGAATTGCTATCAGCGCAGTCCTGCCCTGCTTCAAGCGCTCAGACTGAACGTCTCTCGGCGCTAAGTTAAATCGGGATAGCCTGCATTAAAACAGCATGTGGGATCCGGGCTAGGTGTTGGAAGGAGAAAACCTCTCATTCTGCCCACCCTCTCCTGTAAACTGTGACAAGCCGTGAAGGATAACTTACAGCATCAATAGAGCAAGCCAGTGTTCCATTTAAAGACCATTTGTGTCAAGGGAATGAAAATAATGATTGATAGACTTATTAATCTAGTAACGAATTGCAATACTAGTGGACATTTAATGCATCTGGATGGCATTATTTTGCCTGCTAGTTTAATGGAGGTGTGAATCCACTTAACAGACAAAGAGCTAGAACCTCCACTTTTTTTACATGCTTAACGTCCACTGAATGCCCATTTTACCACTGAAATGACGTATAATGCCCATATATCACCCATTTTGGCACAAAATGGAAACTGACAGGCATTTTTAGGAAACTTATTGCCAAGCGTTACTTTCCCCATGTGCTTAACGCCGGGAAAAAATATTACCGCCCGCACACATTTTTTGGGCGGAATCATCAGAATGTGCGAAATCAACGCCCATAATATCACCCAGCGTTACTTTCCGCACGGAATTAACGCTGAGATTCAATATTAATGCCCACCCACTGTTTTTTGTCATAAAGAACATATTTACCCAAATTAGCGGCCATGAGATCGCCCAGCGTCAATTTCCCCACCTCCCACACACATCGGCCACAATATCACTCACTAAAAAAACGGCCACAAAAAGTGGAACTAACCGGAATGAACGCCAGCGGTGTGCCTGGCATTTGTTAAATCCCACTCTTACGTGAGGAGCTAATATCTGAAAGATTTGTCTGAAAGAGCGCTGATGTGAGTGAGAATGCTGACACACTGCTGTGTGTGTGCAGCTCAGACATTAATGGTGCCCATCACCTTGGTGCCAGTTAAAGTTTACATTGATTGATGTTAAGTTGTATTTAACCCTTTCACGGAAGGAATCACCAGTGTGTAACAGTCCAGCTATCTGAGACAATGCTCAACAAGGTTATGTTCAATAACAAAAATTTAATAGCAACATTGGTCTGAAATCATAAGTATCACAGCCAATAACACCCAACCCCTGCCCACACCCCACTTTTCCCACTATTGACATAAATCACATGGTCAACATGTCCAGCAACACAGAATACAAAGGCAAAGCAGGAGTGTGGTCCCCAGCCCCCATACATTGCAACAAATTGCATACACCCAGATGGAGATATAACACAGCCATCACCTGCGGACAAACACCTCACTTTCCTTCCCCCCTCCCCTTATTCTCCCCTTCCCTTCCTCGTTTGCAGATGACACTAAGCTGGGTGGCGGTGTGAGCTGTGAGGAGGACGCTAAGAGGCTGCAGGGTGACTTGGACAGGTTAGGTGAGTGGGCAAATGCATGGCAGATGCAGTATAATGTGAATAAATGTGAGGTTATCCACTTTGGGGGCAAAAACGCGAAGACAGAATATTATCTGAATGGCGGCAGATTAGGAAAAGGGGATGTACAACGAGACCCGAGTGTCATGGTTCATCAGTCATTGAAAGTTGGCATACAGGTACAGCAGGCGGTGAAGAAGGCAAATGGTATGTTGGCCTTCATAGGAGCAGGGAGGTCTTACGACAGTTGTACAGGGCCTTGGTGAGGCCTCACCTGGAATATTGTGTTCCGTTTTGGTCTCCTAATCTGAGGAAGGACTTTCTTGCTATTGAGGGAGTGCAGCGAAGGTTCACCAGACTGATTCCTGGGATGGCTGGACTGACATATGAGGAGAGACTGGATCAACTGGGCCTTTATACATTGGAGTTTAGGAGGATGAGAGGGGATCTCATAGAAACATATAAGATTCTGACGGGACAGGTTAGATGCGGGTAGAATGTTCCCGATGTTGGGGAAGTCCAAAACCAGGGGACACAGTCTAAGGATAAGGGGTAAGCCATTTAGGACTGAGATGAGGAGAAACTTCTTCACTCAGAGAGTTGTTAACCTGTGGAATTCCCTGCCGCAGAGAGTTGTTGATGCCAGTTCATTGGATATATTCAAGAGGGAGTTAGATATGGCCATTATGGCTAAGAGGATCATGGGGTATGGAGAGAAAGCAGGAAAGTAGTACTGATGGAATGATCTTATTGAATGGTGGTGCAACTCAAAGGGACGAATGGCCAACTCCTGCACCTATTTTCTATGTTTCTATGTTTCTATGCTTCACGGCGCCTGGCTGGGGAGCTCCTCAGGCGGTGCCTCATTCGGGGGGGGGGGGTTGAAGGCAGATGCGGTGGTTGAACGGGTACTGGAGCGGGGAGGGCTGAGGGGGCAACATTCTCTGATACAGAAGCAGGATCTTGGTCTTTGCTCTCATCTGTCGTTCGCAGTGGTGGTGCGGAACCTAGGGATGGAGTGCCGCGCTCGGGGACCACTGGGAGGCCTGTGGCAGCAGTGTTCCTGGCTATCGCATCCAGGGTCTCCGTCATGCGCGGAATGTACTCAGTCATGGTGGCCAACTGTCGGGATATGCCCAGCAAAGCTTCGATGAACTGGTCACCAATGTCTACAGTCCTCCTGAACAACTGTACCATCTCTCCGCTCTCATGTCGCGCTCGTGGAACAGACCTGCCGCGTCCATGAGGCCTCCGCGGGGTCGGCGCCATTCTGGGGAATGACTGGAGATGTAGTAGGATTGTCTGCCGACTCCTGCCCCACGCCCCCACCTTCTGGCCTCTGTGGTCTTGCCTGGGGCCGCGCTGCTGGCTGAGCTGCAAAACACAAATGAGGTTATTAGAGGAGAAGGGGGTGCTAGGGTCACAAGGTGAGTCCAGCGCTACACACAGCATGTGCACGACAAAAGCACCACCGCTCTCAAAATCATCGCAGACATCACATTTTATGACTATCAACACATTGTGCATTGCAATGATTTTCATTAGGCCAGCATTATTTCTATGACACTTTAGAAATCATCCATCATATCTGATTGTTCGGATGTGAGTGGGTGTGGCATCTATTGACTTTACATGATGCAATGGTGTAAGCTTTACTCATGTGGCATCACTTCAGGGTCTGCAGATGCATCTGTGGCTGTCCGGGGGTGCTTCCCCACGAGTGTGAGCACCCGTTCCTCCATCTCAGTGATGTCGCTGGGGACTGGTGGCCCCCCACCCGTTCACCTCTGCACGGACCTCATCATCGATAGCTTCTTCTGTAAAAGGTGACAGGACGACATGGCATGAGATCATTGCGTGATATCATTGCTAGGTACTGTCACAGACACTGATACAACACATAACCCACAGATGTAATCATCATTATTTATGATAATTATCATTCTTTACCTAAAGACGTACACCGTGACTGCAAGCTTTGAGTAAAATATTCCCGGTAAAAGTGCAAAACCTCACATCTGCTGATAGTCACTCATTACTGTTACAAATCAAATTATATAAATACATAAGTACATGTAAATCAATGTAATACTTACTCTTGCGGATACCACAAGGTTGTTCCATCATTTGCGGCATTGGTTGCCCTCACACACCTCGTTGGTCGCCGACGAGACCACCTCTGCTATCTTGGCCCATATCTCCAAGCCTTTGGGGTGGGCTTCCCACGCCCTCCATGTGTCAAATCACCCCAGCGTAACTCGACCTCCTGCAGGAGTCATTTGCCTCCTCCGAGAACCTCCTGGCTCTTTTGTGGCCTCCAATGTGCTCCTCTCCCACCTCACTGCTCTCTCCAGCGTCAGTCTCCACAGTGTGCTGTGATCCCTCCTCCTCTCTCTCCATTATAGGCTAAATTCGGTCAAATATCTGGCTGGTAACAGCTACTTTTTGTTTGCCTACTTGCTGTGAAGCTCTAAAGTCTCCCTCCTTCTTCCCAAAGCAGCCACACCACACCCAGCCACACCTTCAGTCCCTCTGAGCTCCCTCTCTCTCTGTCTCCTCCTCTGCGCATGTCAGGGTGACCCTTGACCTCCAGAATAGCAGGAATCGAGCGTTGCCATGCCATCGCTAAGGACGGCCACACTTTACGGCAGAAGGTCAGAAAAATTTAACGCTTCCGCCCATTTTATATCGCTCGCGGTAACGGCCATTTTCAAAAGTGGAGACTAGGTGTTTTGAGAACGGGCGAGAAGCCGGCGATCTGAAAACCCTTTTTTACCGCCCATGCCGGAAATAAGTGGAGGTTCTAGCCCCATGTAACGCTATACCAATACTTTGCAAAATGAGACCAGTGTTTATCATTTTAAAATAAGATATGAACCGCCCCTTAGTATCTCCCTTCAGTCAAATATGGTCAGAAATTTTCTCTGACCTGTAATTTCTCTGATGAGTTGTGTTGTGTTGAGTGGGTGAGCAAGGATTGTGCTGGTTTGTGATGAGCTGAGGTGTCACACACTGATTCGTTCTCATTCTGCTGCAGGTCTGGAGATGATATTCCTGGAATGGAGGGGCTCGGCACAGGTAGGTGTGGAAATCATTCCCAGTCGCTCACTCTCAAGTACTGGACTCTAGTCTGGCCAATATGGGTCGGCTATTTAGGACTGACATGGGGAGAAATCTCTTCACGCAGAGGGTGGTGAATCTTTGGAATTCTCTGCCCCAGAGGGCTGTGGAGGCTCAGTCGTTGAGTCTATTCAAGGCTGAGATCAATGGATTTTTGGACACTAAGGGAATCAAGGGATATGGGGATCAGGCGGGAAAGTGGAGTTGAGGTTGAAGATCAGCCGTGATCTTATTGAATGGCGGGCAGGCTCGAGGGGCCGAATGGCCGACTCCTACTTTTTGTGTTCAATCTCACACTCGTTCTTTGATTGTGCTGGAAAGTGTGTGTGGGGTTCAACACTGGATGTGGCTGGCAAGCCCTCCGTGATCAGTGACGACTCGGGCAAGGCACTGGAGGGAGAGTCAGAACTTCAGGAAAGGAGCAAGGGAAAGATTGCTACCCAAAAGGTTGTTGGTGGAAGGGTGTCCCATTCCCCCCTCCTGTTTCCCACAGATATCACTGATCTGTCCCTGGAAGGCGTTTAACCACTTAGAGTTGCATGAATTGGCCCAGTACGGTATTGTGTGACACCAGGAGATTCGAAGCAGGCATCAGAGACAGGCACAAATTTCAGCCGCACCACCAACCATCGGGAAGCGAACCAGCCTGCGTTCCTGTTGGAAGTTACTGTTCAGAATCTTCTAGAATTTTTTGAGGATGTCACTAGTAGAGTGGACAAGGGAGAACCAATGGATGTGGTGTATTTGGACTTTCAAAAGGCTTTTGACAAGGTCCCACACAAGAGATTAGTGTGCAAAATTAAAGCACATGGTATTGGGGGTAATGTATTGACTTGGATTGAGAACTGGTTGGCAGACAGGGAGCAAAGAGTAGGAATAAACGGGTCCTTTTCAGAATGGCAGGCAGTGACTAGTGGGGTACCGCAAGGTTCAGTGCTGGGACCCCAGCTATTTACAATATACATTAATGATTTAAACAAAGGAATTGAATGTAATAGCTCCAAGTTTGCAGATGACACTAAGCTGGGTGGCAGTGTGAGCTGTGAGGAGAATGCTAAGAGGCTTCAGGGTGACTTGGACAGATTAGGTGAGTGGGCAAATGCATGGCAGATGCAGTATAATGTGGATAAATGTGAGGTTATCCACTTTGGTGGCAAAAACAGAAAGGCAGAATATTATCTGTATTGTGTTCCTAACACAGATGAGGCTGCACAAAGGGAGGTTAAAGTAACAGTGACCTCAGTCTTTAATAAGACACTCCAGAGTGAGGAACAGGCCTTATATACAGTGCTCCCAAGGGATAATGGGATCCCTTGGGACTTCAGGGAATGAGCTCCCTGGTGGCGGTACATGGGAGTGCATGCTTTACAGATACACAACATCACTCCCCCCTCAAAGTCAAAGTGAAAACTATTTACAAGGTGAGGCGGTCGGGAGCCTTTCTTTCCCTGGTGGACCGTCTCGGTACAAATGTCTGTTCTGGTGTGTTGGCTGTGCCCTCGCTGGGCTGGTGTGTTGTTGGCCCTGCAGGGCTGCTGGGTGAGCCTGGGCTTGCTGGGCTGTTGGGCGTGATGGGTTCGATTTCCTGGTCCGGGGTGGTGTCGTTGATCCTTTGCGTGTGTGTTGTGGGCTCGAAAAAGGTGGTGTCTGCTGTGAGTTGTTCAGGGCAGTCGTTTGGTCCAGGTGCTTTCTGCAAATTTGTCCATTGTCTAATTTGACTACAAACACCCTATTCCCTTCTTTATCTATCACCGTGCCCGCGATCCACTTGGGACCATGTCCATAGTTTAGCACATACACAGGGTCATTCAGATCAATTGCCCGTGACACAGTGGCGCGACCATCGTTTACATTTTGTTGCTGCCGCCTGCTCTCTACCTGATCATGCAGGTTGGGGTGAACCAGCGAGAGTCTGGTTTTAAGTGTCCTTTTCATGAGTAGCTCAGCCGGGGGCACCCCTGTGAGCAAGTGAGGTCTCGTGCGGTAGCTGAGCAGTACTCGGGACAGGCGGGTTTGGAGTGAGCCTTCTGTGACTCGTTTAAGGCTCTGTTTGATGGTTTGTACTGCCCGCTCTGCCTGCCCATTGGAGGCTGGTTTAAACGGGGCCGAGGTGACATGTTTGATTCCATTGCGGGTCATGAATTCTTTAAATTCGGCACTGGTGAAACATGGCCCGTTGTCACTGACCAGTATGTCAGGCAGGCCGTGGGTGGCAAACATGGCCCTCAGGCTTTCAATGGTGGCGGTGGCGGTGCTTCCCGACATTATTTCACATTCAATACATTTTGAAAAAGCATCCACCACCACCAGGAACATTTTACTGAGAAACGGGCCCGCATAGTCGACATGGATCCTCAACCATGGTCTGGAGGGCCAGGACCACAAACTTAGTGGTGCCTCTCTGGGCGCATTCTCAACTGAGCACATACGCGGCATTGCCGTCCACAGGACTCGAAGTCAGAGTCAATACCGGGCCACCACATGTGGGATCTGGCTATCGCTTTCATCATTACTATACCTGGGTGTGTGCTGTGGAGATCCGAGATGAACGTCTCCCTGCCCCTTTTGGGTAGCATTACACGGTTACCCCACAACAGGCAGTCTGCCTGAATGGACAGCTCGTCCTTTTGCCGCTGGAACGGCTTGATTAGCTCTTGCATTTCAACGGGGATACTGGCCCAGCTCCCATGCAGCACACAGTTTTTTACTAGGGACAGCAGAGGATCTTGGCTGGTCCAAGTCCTAATCTGGCGAGCTGTGACAGGTGATTTATCATTTTCAAACGCTTCCATGACCATCAACAAGTCTGCGGGCTGTGCCACCATCAACAAGTTTGCAGGCTGCGCCATTTCCACCCCCGTGGTGGGCAATGATAGCCGACTGAGAGCATCTGCACAGTTCTCGGTGCCTGGCCTGTGGCGGATGGTATAGTTATACACTGATAGCGCGAGTGCCCACCTTTGTATGCGGACTGAGGCATTAGTATTTATCCCCTTGTTTACAGCGAACAGGGATATGAGGGGCTTGTAATCGGTTTCCAGCTCAAAATTGAGGCCAAACAGGTACTGATGCATTTTCTTTACCCCAAACACACACGCTAATGCCTCTTTCTCAATCATGCTGTAGGCCCTCTTATCCTTAGACAAGCTCCTGGAAGCATAGTCGACAGGTTGCAACTTCCCCGCAACATTAGCTTGTTGTAATACACACCCAACTCCGTACGACGACGCATCACATGCTAGCATAAGTCTTTTACATGGGTTATACAATACAAGCAGCTTGTTGGAGCATAAAATGTTTCTGGCTTTCTCAAAAGCAATTACTTGGTTTTTTCCCCATATCCAGTTCTCACCTTTGCGCAATAACACATGTAGGAGCTCTAAAAGGGTGCTTAACCCTGGTAAGAAGTTACCAAAATAGTTGAGGAGTCCCAGGAACGACCACAGCTCCGTGACATTCTGTGGCCTGGGCACGTTCCTGATAGCCTCTGTCTTGGCGTCTGTGGGCCGAATGCCGTCAGCCACGATCTTTCTTCCCAAAAACTCCACTTCTGTTGCCATGAAGACGCATTTCGACCTCTTCAGCTGCAGCCCTACATGATCCAGTCACTGGAGGACCTTGTCCAGGTTTTGTAGGTGCTTAGCGGTGTCCCGACCCGTGACCAATATGTTGTCCATAAAGACCACCATGTGTGGTACCAACTTGAGTAGGCTCTCCATGTTTCTCTGGAAGATCGCTGCAGCCGACCGAATTCCAAATGGGCATCTGTTGTAGATAAACAGACCCTTGTGTGTGTTGATGCAGGTGAGGCCCTTCGAAGGCTCCTCCAGCTCCTGCATCATGTAGGCCGAAGTCAGGTCGAGCTTGGTGAACGTCTTGCCTTCTGCCAGTGTCGCAAATAGGTCGTCTGCCTTAGGTAGCGGGTATTGGTCCTGTAGCGAGAAATGATCAATTTCTTTATAATCGCCGCAAATCCTGACCATGCCATCACTTTTGAGTACTGGAACAATCGGGCTGGCCCACTCGCTGAATTCCACTGGGGAGATGATGCCCTCACGTTGCAGCCAGTCCAGTTCAATTTCCACTCTCCCCCTCATCATGTGAGGTATCTCTCACGCCTTGTGGTGAATGGGTCGTGCCTCTGGGACCAAGTGGATCCGTACCTTCGCCCCGGAAAAGTTTCCAATGTCTGGCTCAAAAAGGGAAGGAAATTTGTTAAGAACCTGGGTACATGAGGCCTCATCGACATGTGATAGCGTTCAGATGTCATCCCAGTTTCAGCGGATTTTTCCCAGCCAGCTCCTTTCAAACAATGTGGGGCCATCACCCGGGATAATCCAGAGTGGCAGTTCATGCACCGTGCCCTTGTAGGTGACCTTGACCATGGTGCTGCCCAGGACAGTGATAAGCTCTTTGGTATACGTTCTCAGTTCCGTGTGGATGGGGCTCAGGGACGGTCTGAATGCCTTGTTGCACCACAGTCTCTCAAACATCTTTTTACTCATGATGGATTGGCTAGCGCCAGTGTCCAGTTCCATGGCTACAGGTAAGCCATTCAATTTTACATTTAGCATTATAGGTGGACATTTCATCGAAAATGTGTGCATCCTGTGTACTTCAGCATCTGCCTCCTCTCTCTGAGGCTCGAAATTGCTTTGATCCACCATGGACCGATCTTCCTCTGCCACGTGGTGGTTGGCAGGTTTTGCAGAGCTTGCAGCTCGTTTGCAAGCTCATTGGAGGTGTCCCATTGTTCCACAGCTCTTGCAAACGTACCCTTTGAAGTGGCATGAATAGGCTGAATGGAAGCCTGCACAACGCCAACAAGGTGTGAATTGCCTTGCATTCATCCTTCGTTGAGGACTCTGAGTCATCTGGGTCACCTGAGGCCTGCTGGCAGTTGCCGACTCGTGGGTTCTGCCCTGTACATTTCTGCTCGCAAACATAGTTCCAGTTAATTTATGAACATTGCTAGCACTTGTCTGCTGAGAGATTTGTTTGGTGTTATCACTGGTGGACATAAATGCCTGTGCTATCACAATGGCCTTACTGAGGGTCGGTGTCTCTACAGTCAAAAGTTTTTGTAGGATGGTCTTGTGGCCAACGCCCAGTACAAAAAAGTCTCTGAGCATCTGCTCCAGGTTGCCATCAAACTCACATTGTCCTGCAAGTCGCCTTAGCTCGGCGACGTAGCTCGCCACTTCCTGACCTTCAGATTGCTGGCACGTGTAGAAACGATATCTCGCCATCAGCACGCTCTCCCTCGGGTTAAGATGTTCCCGAACCAGTGTACACAGTTCCTCATATGACTTATCTGTGGGTTTCACCGGAGCCAGAAGATTCTTCATGAGTCTGTAGGTCGGTGCCCCGCAGACCGTGAGGAGGACCGCTCTCCTTTTTGCAGCGCTTCCTTCTCCGTCCAGCTCGTTGGCTACAAAGTACTGGTCTAGCCGTTCGACATAGGCTTCCCAGTCCTCACCCTCCGAGAACTTCTCCAGGATGCCCACAGTTTGCTGCATCTTTGCGTTGGATTCATATTCTCGTCGGCAGTTATTGTGTTCCTAACACAGATGAGACTGCACACAGGGAGGTTAAATAACAGTGACCTCAGTCTTTAATAAGACACTCCAGAGGAACAGGCCTTCGGGGCTGGCTTATATACAGTGCTCCCAAGGGATGCTGGGATCCCATGGGACTTCAGGGGATGAGCTCCCTGGTGGCAGAACATGGGAGTGCATGCTTTACAGATACACAACAATCTGAATGGTGACAGATTAGGAAAAAGGGAGATGCAACGAGACCTGGGTGTCATGGTACATCAGTCATTGAAAGTTGGCATGCAGGTACAGCAGGCGGTGAAGAAGGCAAATGGCATGTTGGCCTTCATAGCGAGAGGAATTGAGTATATGAGCTTGGCAGTATTACTGCATTTGTACAGGGCCTTGGTGAGGCTACACCTTGAATATTGTGTACAGTTTTGGTCTCCTAATCTGAGGAAGGACATTCTTGTTATTGAGGGAGTGCAGCAAAGGTTCACCAGACTGATTCCTCGGATGGCAGGACTGACATATGAAGAAAGACTGGATCGACTAGACTTATATTCTCTGGAATTTAGAAGAATGAGAGAGGATTTCATAGAAACATATAAAATTCTGACGGGATTGGACAGGTTAGATGCAGGAAGAATGTTCCCGATGTTGGGGAAGTCCAGAACCAGGGGTCACAGTCTAATGATAAGGGGTAAGCTATTTAGGACCGAGATGAGGAAAAACTTCTTTACACAGAGAATTGTGAACCTGTGGAATTCTCTACCACAGAAAGTTGTTGGGGCCAGTTCGTTAAGATATATTCAAAAGGGAGTTAGATATGGCCTTTACGGCTAAAGGGATCAAGGAGTATGGAGAGAAAGCAGCAAAGGGGTACTGAGGTGAATGATCAGCCATGATCATATTGAATGGTGGTGCAGGCTCGAAGGGCCGAATGGCCTACTCCTGCACCTATTTTCTATGTTTCTATTACTGTTAATACTCCATTAGCAGAACATCCATGTAACAGTCAGCCTGCAGTCAGTGCTGGTGAACAGCAGTGCATCGTTTCAAGTCCCAATATATTGATGTTCTTTAAGTTGCTTATGTGACATTCAGTTGTATGGTAAAGTTCTATGTTTATATAATATAGAACTGCAATCTTTGCATCCATCACTTGCATTTGATGTGTAAAACTCTGTAATGTGGATCTCCTCCTGTAAATTGGGGGAGACGGTGGAGGATTTAAATTCCTGCTGTCGGTAAATTGGAATATGCACCAATGTCTCGAGAATAAAAATAAAAATGCGTAAATTTAAATGTTGCTGTTTGTGAAGTGGACAAGAATCGGGTTTAGAAAATAGTCCACGGGCTGAGATCCCGGCGTTCGTTTGCCTACATCATGGTCTGGAACCTGGTGTGTTGGAGCTCTGCTCATCTCCAGGCTTGGCACATCTGCACAACCAATGTCAGTGTCCTCGACCAGGCCAAGCACTGACCACACTCGACCAGCTCCGCTGGGCGGGCCACATTGTCCGCATGCCAGACACGAGACTCCCAAAGCAAGTGCTGTACTTGGAACTCCTACAAGGCAAGCGAGCCCCAGGTGGGCAGAGGAAACGTTTCAAGGACACCCTCAAAGCCTCCCTGATAAAGTGCAACATCCCCACCGACACCTGGGAGTCCCTGGCCAAACACCGCCCTAAGTTGAGGAAGAGCATCCGGGAGGGCGCTGAGCACCACGAGTCTCGTTGCCGAGAGCATATAGAAAACAAGCACAGACAGCAGAAGGAGCGTGCGGCAAACCAGACTCCCCACCCACCCTTTCCCCCAACCACTGTCTGTCCCACCTGTGACAGAGACTGTGATTCCCGTATTGGACTGTTCAGTCACCTGAGAACTCACCTTTAGAGTGGAAGCAAGTCTTCCTCGACTCTGAGGGACTGCCGATGACGATGACAACCTGCCCCATTGTAGCTAAAAACTACAAGAATAAGCTCACAGAAAGCAGCCGGTAAAACATTTATTGTAATTAAATACAGTTGTGGGACCCCCACGCGGGGGCCATCACTGAGCCTGTAACTGGCCCGTCTTCACCCACTCGATCTTCTTCTTGATGCCGTACGTGTCGAGCGTCAGATCAGCATGGCGCAGTTTGAGCGCCTCCAGGTGGTTCTGAAGTCTGCCGCTGGTGTCCACATTGTCCTCGAAGTCCCGCAGCAACACCTTGTTACACAGCAGGCCACACTGCTCCTTCAGCTTGTAGTTGGCCACCCGCACTCTATCCCGCACCTGCTTGGTTTTGGTCAGGATTTCCCGTTTCTGGAACAAGCCCAAAGGGGAAGACAGGTTACAGACCGTGCAGAGCAAGTCACACAGCCAACAATCCAAGCAACAATGTACGCAGATTCTACTGGGCCAGGCCTTGGCTCAAACCGGCCCATTACTGAGCATTAACGCTGGCAAGTGACTGATACTGACATCAGCCCACTCAGCACCTGCTTCTATTTTAACAGAGACATTAGTACAGATAAAACAAAAGGATTAATACTTCGCGAGAAACGATCACCTGTAGAATTACACAGAATGAACAGCATAGAAACAGGCCGTTCGGCCCAACAGGTCTATGTCGGTGTTTATGCTCCACACCCTCACCTCACCCTAACAGCATATCCTTCGATTCCTTTCTCCCTCCAGCTTCCACTTAAATGCATCTATGTTATTCGCCTCAACCCCTCCCTGTGGCAGCAAGTTCCACATTCTCACCACTCTCTGGGTAAAGAAGTTTTTTCTGAATTCCCTGTTTGATTTCTTGGTGACTAACTTGATGCTCTCCAGTTATTGGATTTATCACTGACTATCTTAGATTGATGGTGTTTGCCTGGCAATGACCATCTCCCTGCGAGGGGCCGCACACGATTGCTGGCCCGGTGCGGCAGTGGCAAGCCTTGTTCTGAGGTTGAGCTCAGGGCACATTGTCGAGGAGCTTTAACTCTGCATCTCACCAGGCTGTAGCTGCCCAGGGAGTGCCTGATGCTGACACTGGGTGCCTGAAATTGGAATAGGTCCATTCCCAGCACTAACATCCTTCGTTAAACTAAAGCAAAACATCTGTGGAGGCTGGAAATCTGAAATAAAAACAGAAAATGCTGGAAACACTCAGCAGGTCAGACAGCATCTGAGGCGAGAGAGAGAGATAACCTTTCAGGTCGATGATCAGAACTGGAAAGCACAACATTCAGTCCGTTATAAAAAACAAAGCGTGCGATTGCTAATTCTCAACGGCCCCACATGGGCTCTCTGCTAATGTTGCTCTGGAGCCAGTGTTTAGGCCCTGGGTAAAAAGGTCAGAAGAACATAAGAAATAGGAGCAGGAGTCGACCCTCGAGTCTGCTCCACCATTCAACATGATCATGGCTGATCTTCGACCTCAACTCCAACTTCCCGCCCAATCCCCGTATCCCTTGATTAGCTTTGTTCCCAGAAATTTATCGCCCTCAGTCTTGAATATACTCAGTGACTGAGCCTCCACATCCCTCTGGGGCAGAGAATTCCAAAGATTCACCACCCTCTGAGTGAAGAAATTTCTCCTCATCTCAGTCCTAAATGGCCGACCTCTTATCCTGAGACTGTGACCCCTGGTTCTAGACTCCCCAGCCAGGGGAAACATTTTCACAGCATTAACCCTGTCAAGCCCCTTAAGAATTTCATATGTTTCAATGAGATCACCTCTCATTCTTCTAAACTCTAGAGAATATCGGCCTAGTCTGCTCAATCTCTCCTCATAGGACAATCCCCCCATCCCGGGAATCAGTCTGGTGAATCTTCGCTGCCCTCCCTCTGTGGCAAGTATATCCTTCCTTAGATAAGGAGACCAGAATGGTGCACAATACTCCAGGTGTGGTCTCACCAGGGCCCGATATAATCGCAGTAAGACGTCTTTACTCTTATACTCAAATCCCTTTGTAACCAAAGCTAACATATCATCTGCTTTCCTAATTGCTTGTTGTAGCCGCATGTTAACGTTCCGTGATTTGTGTACAAGGACACCAAGGTCCCTCTGAAGTCTTGTATGGTTTTCCCTGTGGGCAGTACTGTCTCCACGCAGTGCCTGTCCCGAGGTCAGCTTCTCGCTGTATGAAGAAATCCAGGTACAAGCCGCGGTCTCGTGGCACAGCATTTGGTGATAGGTGAAGCTACACCTCACTCACCTGCTCTCCATTGTCCTTCACATCTCCAACTCTTACAAAAAAGCGATTGCAATATACGCTGCACTGCAGGCTCATGTTTTTATCGTCTGGTGGCCATCAGTGACAATGCTAATAATCCGCAGGTCATGCTCTGTGGGATCTGCCGACTCCTCTACCAGCCCTCTCAGCTGAACAGGCTGATCGGAGCTTCTGCACCTGCTTCCCCAGTGCCTGCTATCTCCCCCGGTACACACTCCCCCGGTACTCACTCTCCCCCGGTACTCACTTTCCCCGGTACTCACTCTCCCCCGGTACTCGCTCTCCCCCGGTACCAGCACTCTCCCCCGGTACTCGCTCTCCCCCGGTACTCGCTCTCCCCCGGTACTCGCTCTCCCCCGGTACCTGCACTCTCCCCCGGTACTCGCTCTCACCCGGTACTCACTCTCCCCCGGTACCTGCACTCACCCCCGGTACTCGCTCACCCCCGGTACTCACTCTCCCCCGGTACTCGCTCTCCCCCGGTACTCACTCTCCCCCGGTACTCGCTCTCCCCCGGTACTCACTCTCCCCCGGTACTCACTCTCCCCCGGTACTCACTCTCCCCCGGTACTCACTCTCCCCCGGTACTCACTCTCCCCCGGTACTCACTCTCCCCCGGAACTCACTCTCCCCCGGTACTCGCTCTCCCCCGGTACTCGCTCTCCCCCGGTACTCGCTCTCCCCAGGTACCTGCACTCTCCCCCGGTACTCGCTCTCACCCGGTACTCACTCTCCCTCGGTACCTGCACTCACACCCGGTACTCGCTCTCCCCCGGTACTCACTCTCCCCCAGTACTCGCTCTCCCCCGGTACTCGCTCTCCCCCGGTACCTGCACTCTCCCCCGGTACTCACTCTCCCCCGGTACTCGCTCTCCCCCGGTACTCACTCTCCCCCGGTACTCACTCTCCCCCGGTACTCACTCTCCCCCGGTACCTGCACTCTCCCCCGGT
The DNA here is from genome assembly GCF_044704955.1 of Pristiophorus japonicus. NCBI lineage: Eukaryota > Metazoa > Chordata > Chondrichthyes > Pristiophoridae > Pristiophorus > Pristiophorus japonicus. The sequence continues at coordinate 99,346,446 of NC_091995.1, forward strand.
ACTCGCTCTCACCCGGTACTCACTCTCCCCCGGTACCTGCACTCACCCCCGGTACTCGCTCTCCCCCGGTACTCACTCTCCCCCGGTACTCGCTCTCCCCCGGTACTCACCCTCCCCCGGTACACGCTCTCCCCCGGTACTCGCTCTCCCCCGGTACTCACTCTCCCCCGGTACTCACTCTCCCCCGGTACTCGCTCTCCCCCGATACTCACTCTCCCCCGGTACTCACTCTCCCCCGGTACCTGCACTCTCCCCCGGTACTCACTCTCCCCCGGTACTCGCTCTCCCCCGGTACCTGCACTCTCCCCCGGTACTCTCCCCCGGTACTCGCTCTCCCCCGGTACTCGCTCTCCCCCGGTACTCGCTCTCCCCCGGTACCTGCACTCTCCCCCGGTACTCGCTCTCACCCGGTACTCACTCTCCCCGGTACCTGCACTCTCCCCCGGTACACTCTCCCCCGGTACGCGCTCTCCCCCGGTACTCGCTCTCCCCCGGTACTCGCTCTCCCCCGCTACTCGCTCTCCCCCGGTACTCCCTCTCTCCCTCTCCCCCGGTACCTGCACTCTCCCCCGGTACTCGCTCTCCCCCGGTACTCGCTCACCCCCGGTACTCGCTCTCCCCCGGTACTCGCTCTCCCCCGGTACCTGCACTCTCCCCCGGTACCTGCACTCTCCCCCGGTACCTGCACTCTCCCCGGTACTCGCTCTCTCCCGGTACTCGCTCTCCCCCGGTTCTCGCTCTCCCCCGGTACTCGCTCTCCCCCGGTACCTGCACTCTCCCCCGGTACTCACTCTCCCCCGGTACTCACTCTCCCCCGGTACCTGCACTCTCCCCCGGTACTCGCTCTCCCCCGGTACTCGCTCTCCCCCGGTACACTCTCCCCCGGTACTCACTCTCCCCCAGTACTCGCTCTCCCCCGGTACTCGCTCTCCCCCGGTACTCGCTCTGCCCCGGTACTCGCTCTCCCCCGGTTACTCGCTCTCCCCCGGTACTCACTCTCCCCCGGTACCTGCACTCTCCCCCGGTACTCGCTCTCCCCCGGTACTCACTCTCCCCCGGTACTCACTCTCCCCCGGTACCTGCACTCTCCCCCGGTACTCGCTCTCCCCCGGTACTCACTCTCCCCCGGTACCTGCACTCTCCCCCGGTACTCACTCTCCCCCGGTAATCACTCTCCCCCGGTACGCGCTCTACCCCGGTACCTGCACTCTCCCCCGGTACTCACTCTCCCCCGGTACTCACTCTCCCCCGGTACCTGCACTCTCCCCCGGTACTCACTCTCCCCCGGTACTCCCTCTCCCCCGGTACTCGCTCTCCCCCGGTACTCACTCGCTCTCCCCCGGTACTCGCTCTCCCCCGGTACTCGCTCTCCCCCGGTACCTGCACTCTCCCCCGGTACTCGCTCTCCCCCGGTACTCGCTCTCACCCGGTACTCGCTCTCCCCCAGTACTCACGCTCCCCTGGTACCTGCACTCTCCCCCGGTACTCGCTCTCCCCCGGTACTCGCTCTCTCCCGGTACTCGCTCTCCCCCGGTACTCACTCTTCCCCGGTACTCACTCTCCCCCGGTACTCACTCTCCCCCGGTACTCACTCTCCCCCGGTACTCACTCTCCCCCGGTACTCGCTTTCCCCCGGTACTCACTCTCCCCCGGTACTCGCTCTCCCCCGATACTCACTCTCCCCCGGTACTCACTCTCCCCCGGTACCTGCACTCTCCCCCGGTACTCACTCTCCCCCGGTACTCACTCTCCCCCGGTACTCGCTTTCCCCCGGTACTCACTCTCCCCCGGTACTCGCTCTCCCCCGATACTCACTCTCCCCCGATACTCACTCTCCCCCGGTACTCACTCTCCCCCGGTACTCACTCTCCCCCGGTACTCACTCTCCCCCGGTACCTGCACTCTCCCCCGGTACTCACTCTCCCCCGGTACCCACACTCTCCCCCGGTACCCGCTTTCTCCCCCGGTACCTGCTTTCTCCCCTGGTACCCGCACTCTCCCCCGGTACCCGCACTCTCCCCCGGTACCCACTCTCCGCCAGTACCCGCACTCTCCCCCAGTACCCGCTCTCCCCCAGTACCCGCTCTCTCCCCCGGTACCCGCACTCTCCCCCAGTACCTGCTCTCCCCCGGTACCCGCACTCTGCTCCGGTACCCACACTCTCCCCCAGTACCTGCTCTCCCCCGGTACCCGCACTCTCCCCCGGTACCCACTCTCCGCCAGTACCCACACTCTCCCCCAGTACCTGCTCTCCCCCAGTACCCGCTCTCTCCCCCGGTACCCGCACTCTCCCCCAGTACCTGCTCTCCCCCGGTACCCACACTCTCCCCCAGTACCTGCTCTCCCCCAGTACCCGCTCTCTCCCCCGGTACCCGCACTCTCCCCCAGTACCTGCTCTCCCCCGGTACCCGCACTCTCCCCCAGTACCTGCTCTCCCCTGGTACCCGCTCTCTCCCCCGGTACCCGCACTCTCCCCCAGTACCTGCTCTCCCCCGGTACCCGCTCTCTCCCCCGGTACCCGCACTCTCCCCCAGTACCCGCACTCTCCCCCAGTACCTGCTCTCCCCCGGTACCCGCTCTCTCCCCCGGTACCCGCACTCTCCTCCAGTACCTGCTCTCCCCCAGTACCCGCTCTCTCCCCCAGTACCCGCTCTCCCCCAGTACCCGCTCTCTCCCCCGGTACCCGCACTCTCCCCCAGTACCCGCTCTCCCCCAGTACCCGCTCTCTCCCCCGGTACCCGCACTCTCCCCCAGTACCTGCTCTCCCCCGGTACCCGCACTCTGCTCCGGTACCCACACTCTTCCCCAGTACCCGCTTTCCCCCGGTACCTGTGCTCTCCCCAGTACACGCACACTCTCTCCCCCGGTACCTGTGCCACGATGGCCTCAACCTCCATGAGCTGGGCTTTCTTCCCCGCATTCTCCACCTCCACATACTCCAGCTTCTCCTTGATATGGGTCATCACCTGAATGGTAATGGCTATTTTCTTCCGCATTTTTGTGACTTCCTGTAAAATGAACACCAGGTCTGAGCACCTGTCGCTGCATCTGATATTCCGCTTATATGTTTAAAAGCAAATAAAACATCAAACAATTGCCTCATAATGTTAAACAGAAACAGAAAATGCTGGAAATACTCGGCAGGCTATGCAGCACCTGTGGAGCAACAATCAGAGTTAACCTTTACTTTTTGACAGTTCTGATGAAGAATGGAGTATAAAAGCAGGGAAGTCTTGCTACAGCTATACAGGATATTGGTGAGGCCACACCTGGAGTACTGCGTGCAGTTTTGCTTTCCATATTTACAAAAGGATATACTTGCTCTGGAGGCAGTTCAGAGAAGGTTCACTCAGTTGATTTGGGGATGAGGGGGTTGACTTATGAGGAAAGGTTGATTAAGTTGGGTCTCTACTCATTGGAGTTCAGAAGAATGATAGGTGATCTTATCGAAACGTATAAGATTATGAGGGGGCTTGACAAGGTGGATGCAGAGAGGATGTTTCCACTGATGGGGGAGACTAGAACTAGGGGGCATGGTCTTAGAATAAGGGGCCGCCCATTTAAAACTGAGATGAGGAGAAATTTCCTCTCTCAGAGGGTTGTAAATCTGTGGAATTCATTGCCTCAGAGAGCTGTGGAAGCTGGGACATTGAATAAATTTAAGAAAGAAATAAATAGTTTCTTAAACGATAAGGGGTTATGGGAAGCGGGCGGGGAAGTGGACCTGAGTCCATGATCAGATCAGCCATGATTGTATTAAATGGCGGAGCAGGCTCGAGGGGCCGTATGGCCTACTCCTGCTCCTATTTCTTATGTTCTTATGTCATCGACCTGAAATGTTAACTCGGTTTCTCTCTCTTTAGATGCTGTATTTATTTCAGATTTTCAGCATCCTCAGTAAGTTGCCTCACAATGTGATGCTTTCGGTCCTGAAATCCTGCTTGCATCCAAATAGAAACATAGAAATTTACAGCGCAGAAGGAGGCCATTTCGGCCCAACATGTCCGCGCCGGCCGACAAAGAGCCACACGGTCCTTGGTCAGGAGCCCTGAAGGTTACATATAAACCTATGAACAATGAACAATGGCGGAAAGGCAAAGAGCACCCAGCCCAACCAGTCCGCCCCACACAACTGCGACACCTCTTGCACCGAAACATTCTACACTCCATCCCAACCGGAGCCATATGATCTCCTGGGAGATGCAAAAAAAGATAAAAACCCAGGCCAATTGGGGAAAAAATCTGGGAAAATTCCTCTCCAACCCATCCAGGTGATCGAAATTAGTCCAGGAGATCACTCTGGCCATATTCGATTCCCTGCAGTACTTACGATCATATCTGCGCCGTCCAACAAGAGGTTATCTAGTCTAGGCAAAGCGTCTAAGTTCCCGGGTAACTATGGCGGTGCGGCATTCCGGCCTGTCGCTGTTGAAGTTGTCCATGAGGGTCCTGACGTTCCAGGTCCCAAACTTCCTGTTAGAGGAGTGGAAGATGCCTGTGCGTGAGTGATTTTAACGTGGGGTGGTCGTTGCACACCAGCTTAGCTGAGCAAGGTCTTGATCCAGTGGCAAGGGGATCCAAGACGACTGGAGACTAGGCACTGCTATATAGGCCTAGTTACCTACAGCAAGATGTTGGCCGCAGGCTCAGCGCTGGGTAGCGCCCTTGATGGTAAGTGGCCCGAGGCTTGGTTGGGGGCAGGCATTGGGAGGGACAGTGGCCCACTGGGGTTCAGAGTGGAAGGGTTCGACCGTACAAAGGCCTTTGGCACTGTCAACCGCGAGGGTCTATGGAGCGTCCTCCTCCGTTTCAGATGCCCCAAAAGTGCGTCACCATTCTCCGCCTGCTCCGCGACGACATGTAGGCCGTGATCCTTACCAATGGATCCATCATAGACCCAATCCACGTCTGGACTGGGGTCAAAAAGAGCTGCGTCATCGCGCCAACCCTCTTCTCAATCTTCCTCACCGCCATGCTCCACCTCACACTCAACAAGCTCCCCGCTGGAGTGGAACTAAACTACAGAACCAGTGGGAACCTATTCAACCTTTGCCGTCTCCAGGCCACCCAAACCTCTGTCGTTGAACTACAGTACGCGGATGGCGCCTGCGTCTGCGCACATACAGAGGCTGAACTCCAGGACCTAGTCGACGTATTTACAGAGGCATACGAAAGCATGGGCCTTACGCTAAACATCCGTAAGACAAAGGTCCCCCACCAGCCTGTCCTCGCCGCACAGCACTGCCCCCCCAGTCATCAAGATCCACGGCGCGGCCCTGGACAATGTGGACCATTTCCCAAACCTCGGGAGCCTCTTATCAACAAGAGCAGACATTGACGACAAGATCCAACACCGCCTCCAGTGTGCCAGTGCAGCCTTTGGCCGCCTGAGAAATAGAATGTTTGAAGACCAGGACCTCAAAACTGCCACCAAACTCATGGTCTACAGGGCTGTAATAATACCCGCCCTCCTGTATGGCTCAGAGACATGGACCATGTACAGTAGACACCTCAAGTCACTGGAGAAATACTACTAACGCTGTCTCCGCAAGATCCTACAAATCCCCTGGGAGGACAGACGCACCAACATTAGCATCCACGACCAGGCCAACATCCCGAGCATTGAAGCACTGACCACACTTGATCAGCTCCGCTGGGCAGGCCACATAGTTCGCATGCCAGACACGAGACTCCCAAAGCAAGTGTTCTACTTGGAACTCCTTCACGGCAAACGAGCCAAAGGTGGGCAGCAGAAACGTTACAAGGACACCCTCAAAGCCTCCCTGATAAAGTGCGACATCCCCAGTGACACCTGAGAGTCCCTGACCAAAGAACGCCCTAAGTGGAGGAAGTGCATTTGGAGGGCGCCGAGCACCTAGTCTCATTGCCGAGAGTATGCAGAAATCAAGCGCAAGCAGCGGAAGGAGCATGCGGCAAACCAGTCCCACCCACCCTTTCCCTCAACGACTATCTGTCCCACCTGTGACAGAATCTGTGGCTCTCATATTGGACTGTTCAGCCACCTAAGAACTCATGTTAAGAGTGGAAGCAAGTCTTCCTCGATTCCGAGGGACTGCCTATGATGATAATACAGTCTAATCCCACCTACCAGCTCTAGGTCCGTAACCCTGCAGTTTTCATACCTCATTTTGTTTTGCATCCTTCCCCTTCCTCTAGTTCTCGAATGTGGATTGGGTCTGTGATGGATCCGTTGGTCAGGATCATGGCTTGCTGTTATCGTGGAGCAGGTGGAGGATGGTTACAAACTTTTGAGGGGAGCTGAATCTGAGGAGGACGTTCCATAATCCCTCACGGTTGACAGCGTCGAAGGCTTTTGTGAGTTCAAAGAAGGCCATGCACAAGGGTTGGTGCTGTTCCCTACTCTTCTCTTGTATCTGCCGCGAGGTGAAGATCATGTCCATTGTGCCCCTCAGTGGGCGGAATCCGCATTGCGACTCTCGGAGGAGCTTTTCAGCTACAGGGAGAAGGTGATTGAAGTGCTTCTCTTCGCAGGTGCTAATTATAGCAGCCTTGAGGGCAGACCAGGCACTGTGGACAATCTGCATCTCTGGGAGTTGTCAGGTAGATAGCAAGGCGCTGGCTGAATAGGGCTTTCTTAGCGAGATCTTTGAGTGCTCCGGCATTGATTTTCCTGCAGCATTATTTCTGTTGCCGTCGCTATTTTGGGGCAATGTTGATGGTGATGACAAAACTAATTAGGCGGTGATCCATCCAGCAGTCGTCAGCACCTGTCATGGCGCGGGTGATGCGCACGTCTTTGTGGTCCCTCGCTCGGACGATGACGTAGTCTAGCAGATGTCAGAGCTTGGAGCGAGGGTGTTGCCATGCGGCTTTATATTTGCCACATCGTCCGCATGTCTGACACGAGACTCCCAAAACACTCAGAGCTCCGACACGGCAAGTGAGCAGAGGAAATGCTTCAAGGACCCTCTCAAAGAGCTTCCTTGAAAAAATGTAACATCCCCACCGACACCTGGGAATCCCTGGCCCAAGATCGCCCTAAGTGGAGTAAGAGCAACAGGGGGGCGCTGAATGCCTCGAGTCTCATTGCCTCGAGCGAGCTGAAGCCAAGCGTAGACAGCGGAAGGAGTTCACAGCAACCTAGGCCCCCCACCCACTCATCCCTCCAACCACCGGCTGCCCACCTGTGACAGAGACTGTGGGTCCCGCATTGGACTCTTCAACCACCTGAGAACTCATTTTTAGTGTGGAAGCAAGTGATCCTCGACTCCGAGGGACTGCCTGTGATGATGAGTTCTCGAGCAGGGCCTGCCTGTCACTGGGTTACAGTGAGTGACAGAAAGCTCTGTGAGCATCATCTCGGCACACACACTGTACCAGCTGCAGCATCAACGGGAGCACTGAATTATTCTTGTCCACTGAGACCGCTTGCGTTGCCCTGTGCTGGTCCCAGCAATACATTCAGTGGAACTCTGACATCCTCACAACAAGGAACTTGGTGCACGTTTTGTTTTCCGTTTAGCCTTTACACACATGGAGTACGGGACTCTTCCAGGATGTCGTCAGCATTTGAAGAAGTTAAGTACAATCTATCAATCCTTCTAACTTGGTTCTCATATGGTGTATAAAATCATCGAGCATCTAACCCGGGTGGTGTGTGGGACGGATACGAGTTCCCCTGTCCCAGGCACACTGGAGTTTAGGGGGCGGGTGGAAACTGGGAGTTTTCACATCCTGCCCAATTTCTTGCCCCCTTCACTGCACTCCTGGCCAAATGAAGTTTCAGGCCCTGAGGAAGTCCAGAGCCTAAGACTACTGCATCTCCTTTCCATGTTAGGAGCAGCCGTGACACAAAATGGTGCTGTTTGATATTTATTGTACAGAGTGCAAGTCTGGCATCACTGGCCAAAAAATGTGGTGTTGTAAAAATTCTTTCTACGCCTAATTTTGTTTCCTCCTGCTTTCCAGGCTAGGATACAGTTCCACAGGAACTGAGCACCTTCGGGAATGGCCAGAGGAAACGGGGCAAAAAGGAGCATTTCAAGATGTACATGGTCTTTTAAAACAATACATTTGAAATGCTCCATTTGGCCGGTTTGCTCACGGGTCCTGAAGGTGCTCACTCTTGCTGTCTGCCACCTCCTTCAAACGGCCATGTTTTCCGTGTGAGCTTTAATGGTGAGTGTAGGTGGCAGGGAATATACAGCTAAGCCAATCCTGTCCTCAGCCCATGTCCAGGAATACACACTGACCAGCTGACACCAATGGGAAGATGGGCTGATTGTCTCCCCATCCTAGCTCAAAGATCACCTGATAATTCAGACTGGGAAATCACAAACTGCTCAAAATGCCCTTCAGAAGATGAAGGTGGTGAGCCGCTTTCTTGAACCGCAGAGGGCAGTTAAGAGTTAACCACATGTGAGTCTGGAGTCACATATCGGCCAGACCGGGTAAGGGTGGCAGATTTCCTTCCCTAAAGTACATCAGTGAACCCGATGGGTTTTTACGACAATCCGGTAGTTTTATGGTCACCATTATTGATTATTCCAGATTTATTTAATTAACTGAATTTAAATTCCATGGTGGGATTTGAACTCATGTCTCTGGATCATTAGTTTGGGCCTCTGGATTACTGGTCCACTAACATAACCACTATGCTACCATACCCTTAAACCACAGCTGTGGTCCGTACGGCTTAGCGTTACACTGGGCAGTGCCTTCAGGAAAAACTTGTACTTTCCTCTATGCAGTGTATTGAGCCAAGTTGCTGCAACAGTAATGGTCCATCCTCCCTTTCAGCTCTCTGCTCCCGCTTACCTCATTACACGAAGCTTCCACACAGCAAACGAGCCCCATGTGGGCAGAGGAAACGCTTCAAGGACATCCTCAAAGCCTCCTTGAAAAAGTGCAATATCCCAACCGACACCTGGGAATCCCTGGCCCAAGACTGCCCTAAGTGGAGGAGAAGCACCTGGGAAGGCACCGAACACCTCGAGTCTCGTCACCGAGAGCATGCAGAAACCAAGCGCAACAGCGGAAGGAGCGTCCGGCAACTCAGGCTCCCCCCCACCCCACCCACCTGTTCCTTCAACCACTGTCTGCCCCACCTGTGACAGGGACTGTAGGTCCCACATTGGTCTCTTCAGTCACCTGAGAACACATTGTCAGTGTGGAAGCAAGTCATCCTCGACTCCGAGGGACTGCCCATGATGATGGTGACTCCCGCTCCCCTCATTACCCGGCTCCCCTCATTACCCCGCTCCCCTCATTACTCCCCTCATTACCCCGTTCCCCTCATTACCCCGCTCCCCTCATTACTCCCCTCATTACCCCGCTCCCCTCATTACCCCGCTCCCCTCATTACCCCGTTCCCCCCATTACCCCGTTCCCCTCATTACCCCGCTCCCCTCATTACTCCGCTCCCCTCATTACTCCCCTCATTACCCCGCTCCCCTCATTACTCCCCTCATTACCCCGCTCCCCTCATTACCCCGCTCCCCTCATTACCCCGTTCCCCTCATTACCCCGTTCCCCTCATTACCCCGCTCCCCTCATTACTCCCCTCATTACCCTGCTCCCCTCATTACCCCGTTCCCCCCATTACCCCGTTCCCCTCATTACCCCGCTCCCCTCATTACTCCGCTCCCCTCATTACTCCCCTCATTACCCCGCTCCCCTCATTACTCCCCTCATTACCCCGCTCCCCCCATTACCCTGCTCCCCTCATTACCCCCCCCATTACCCCGCTCACCTCAGTGCGTTCCTCAATTTTCTCACTGTAAGACTGGTTCTCGATCTTCAGCTGCTCGTAGTCGATCAGGTTCAGTCCACCTACCAGCTCCTCCTTCGCCTTCAGCTGATGCTCGTAATACATCAGCTTATTCTTCATCTTGATAGTTAGAAATCGAATCTGCCTCATCTCTTTCTCTCTCTGCTCCTCAATACTCTGAATGCGTTCCAACTCCTACACACATCACACACTCACACAGAGACATACACACACAGATCACACACACACATCACCCACCCACACAGACACCCACACAGACAAACACAATCACACACACATCACCCACACACACACATACATACATATACACACACACACACACACATACACATATACACACACACATACACACACACCCATACACAGACACACACACACATCACCCACACACACAGACACACACACACACACACACATCCACACACACACATCACCCACACACACACACAGACACACACAGCACCCACACACACATATACACACACATACATCACCCATACACACATATACACACACACACATCACCCATACACACACACACACACACACAATCACCCACACACACACAGACACAAACACCACCCACACACACACACACATCACCCACACACACACAGACACACACATCACCCACACACACATACACACACACACACAGACACACACATCACCCACACACACACACACAAACACACACATCACCCACACACACATCACCCACACACACACCCACACACACATCACCCACACACACAGACACACACATCATCCACACACACACATCACCCACACAGACACACACACATCACACACCCACACACATCACCCACACACACATACGCACACACCCACCCACACACACATGCACACACACCCACACCCACACACCCACACCCACACACATCACACACACACACACACACACATCACCCACACACACATATATATACACACACACACACACACGGAAAAAACAAAAAGTTGTGTTTTTATTTATCTTTTTTTGTTGTGAATTTAAGAGTTGCTCTCCTGAGTTTCGAAACAAGAAACATTGTTGGGGCAGAATGGAAGCTTTACCGGAGTTATGCCATGCCCGAACTGGGAGTGCCTGATACGCAAACTTGGTGCGCACAATGGAAAGTGCCTCATTCCAGCATAACATTCACAAATAAAAGTATACTGATAATGAGACTTCCAACTCGATTTGGAGTTCTAAAGACTGAAATTCTAAATGTTGTGCAGATTTGTAGTTCTTGGATGAGCGAGAGAGAGAGAGAGAAAGAGAAAGAGGAGTGAAACAGTCTGGGGCCTGTCATTCTACCTTCTTGGCTGGAGTTTGCAAGTGAACTGCATGGGAAGTGTAAAGTCCTGTCCCCTCAGTACAGACTCACACGAGGCATGTAGTGAAGTCAAGGTCACTCTGGACCTGCACCTTTATTTCACAGCTCTGGAATGCTGCACTTGCCTGAGACCTGTCCTTATATACCTGTCTCTTGCAAGTGCACCCCTGGTGGTAAGGTATGCTGGTGGTTACAGGTCATATCTTATCACAGTCATGTACAGCATGTTAGGATACAGTTATATATAATAATGTAAGTTACATGACATCACCCTCCCCCAAGGTCTTATTGCCTTTATAGGTTCAGTCTCTCAGGTGGTCTACGCTCTCGCGTGGAGCGTCTGAGTTGTGGTTCAGTTGTTTGCCTTGGTGTCTGTTTTTCTTTGGGTGTGGTTGCTGGTATCTCGCCTGGGCTGTCTGTTTCGATTGGTGTGATTGTTGTTGACTCGCCTGGGCTGTCTGTTGGGATTGCCCTTTCCTCAGGTTGTTCCCGCTGTCTGTCCACCAGGTGTGGTGCGAGTTCCACATTGTAGTCTGCCTCTGGTTCTGCAGTGTTGTTGGTAAATCTGCTTTTGACTTGGTCTACATGCCTCCGGCAGGTTTTGCCATTGTCCATTTGTACTACCAGTAGCCTGTTTCCTTCCTTGCCCGTTACTGTCCCTGCAAGCCATTTGGGACCCCTGCCATAGTTTAGTACAAACACTTTGTCCCCTATCTCATTCCATCTCCCCCTCGAATTTCTGTCATGGTACTCAGTCAGCTTACAGCGCTTTGCCTCAACGATTTCGTGCATGTCTGGGAGGATTAATGAGAGCCTTGTTTTTAAAGTCCTTTTCATCAACAGTTGCGCGGGGGGATCCCAGTCAGTGAGTGCGGACGAGATCGGTATGCCAGCAGCAGTCGCGACAGGCGACCCTGCAGCGTGGGACCTTGGATTTTAAGCATGCCTTGTTTAATGATTTGCACTGCTCTCTCCGCCTGGCCGTTGAAGGCCGGTTTGAACGGTGCCGTCTTGACGTGATTTATGTCGTGGTCAATTATAAAGTCTTGGAATTCTGCGCTGGTGAAGCACGGACCACTGTCACTGACCAATGTGTCAGGGATTCCGTGCGTTGCAAACATGATTGCGAGGCTCTCCACAGTGGTGGAGGTTGTGCTCGAGTTTAAAATGGTGCATTCGATCCACTTTGAAAATGCATCGACAACTATGAGGAACATTTTGCCCATGAATGGGCCCGCATAGTCTACGTGCACCCGCGACCACGGTTTGGTAGGCCAGGGCCAGGGGCTCAGTGGAGCCTCCCTGGGGGCACTGCTGAGTTGGGCACAAATGGTGCACCTTCGGATGCAGAGCTCCAAGTCCGCGTCAATACCAGGCCACCAGACGTGGGATCTGGCTATGGCCTTCATGAGAATGATCCTCGGGTGCTCGCGGTGGATCTCCCGGATAAATGCCTCTCTGCCTCGCAGAGGCATGATTACTCGGCTGCCCCACATCAGGCAGTCTGCTTGTAGTGATAGCTCATGCATGCGCCTGTGAAAGGGTTTTAATTCCTCGGGGCAGGCATCGCGAGCCTCTGCCCAGTCACTGGTTAGGACACATCTTTTTACTAAGGATAACGTGGGGTCGCTGGCCGTCCAGGCTCTGATTTGGCGAGCCGTCATGGGCGAACCTGTGGACTCAAAGGCATTGATTGCCATGACTATCTCACAGTCCTGTTCATCAGACCCTTCCGTGGTCGCCAGGGGTAGCCTGCTGAGCGTGTCGGCACAGTTGTCTGTGCCTGGTCTGTGCCTTATTGTGTAGTCGTAGGACGTCGGCATGAGTGCCCACCGTTGAATTCGCGCCGAGGCGTTGGCGTTTATTGCCTTGCTCTCGGATAGGAGGGACGTGAGGGGCTTGTGGTCGGTTTCTAACGCAAACTTGGCCCCGAAAAGGTATTGGTGCATCTTTTTGACACCATACACGCACGCGAGCGCCTCCTTCTCTACCATTCCGTACCCGCGCTCCGCCCGCGAAAGTAACCTGGAGGCATAAGCTATGGGTTGTAATTTGCCCGCACTATTGACATGTTGCAAAACGCACCCGACCCCATATGCTGACGCATCGCATGTGAGAACTAGCTTTTTACCTGGGTCAAAGAAAGTCAAAACACTATTGGAACACAGTTGAAGGCGCGTTCCTGGGCGTCCCCCCAAAACCAATCGCACCCCTTCCTGAGTAGCACGTGGAGAGGATCCAGCAGCGTGCTTAAGTTCTGCATAAAGTTCCCAAAGTAATTGAGTAGCCCGAGAAAGGCGCGCAGTTCTGAGACATTCCGGGGCCTGGGTGCCAGGCGAATTGCTTCTGTTTTGGACTCTGTTGGGCGGATTCCATCAGCGGCAATCCTTCTGCCCAAAAATTCAACCTCGGGTGCGAGAAACGGGCACTAGGATTTCTTGGCTCGTAGGCCTACCCGATCCAACCGCTTTAGTACTTCCTCCAAATTACGGAGATGGGAGTCGGTGTCCCTGCCCGTGATAAGTATGTCGTCTTGAAATACAACCGTCCCCGGGATGGACTTGAGCAGACTCTCCATGTTGCGCTGGAATATGGCAGCTGCCGACCTGATGCCGAATGGGCATCGATTGTACATGAAAAGGCCTCGATGTGTGTTGATGGTGGTGAGTAGCTTGGATTTCTCGGTCAATTCTTGCGTCATATACGCAGATGTGAGGTCTAATTTTGAGAAAAGTTTACCTCCAGCCAATGTGGCAAATAAGCCCTCTCTCTGGGCAGCGGGTACTGGTCCTGTAGGGAGACTCTGTTTATGGTAGATTTGTAGTCCCCACAGATTCGTACGGATCCATCAGGCTTCATGACTGGGACGATGGGACTTGCCCAGTCGCTAAATTCCACAGGTGATATAATGCCTTCCCACAGAAGCCTGTCTAGTTCGTGTTCAATCTTTTCCCTCATCACATAGGGTACAGCTCTGGCCTTGTGATGGACCGGTCTAGCATCCTGTGTGATGTAGATTTTGACTTTGGCCCCTTTGAAAGTGCCCACACCTGGCTGAAAGAGATGTTCAAATCGCTTTATAACTGTTGAGCAGGAGGTCCGTTCCTCTCATGACATGGCATGGACATCATCCCATTTCCAGTTTAGTTTTGCCAGCCAGCTTCTCCCCAGCAGTGCTGGGGGGTCTCCGGGGACAATCCACAGGGGAAGTCGGTTCACTGTCCCTTTGTGTGTGACAGAGAGCATGGCGCTGCCGAGGACTGGTACGATTTCTTTGGTATAGGTCCTTAGTTTGGTGTCGACCCTTGTGAGTTTTGGTCTGTCTCTTTTATGCGGCCACAGTTGTTCAAATTGTTGAGCGCCCATGAGAGATTGACTCGCTCCCGTATCCAGCTCCATGTTGACAGATATCCCATTGAATAGGACCCTCATCATTATAGGAGGCGTCCTGTCGTAGGAGCAGCGGCCATTGATCGTGTTGACCCGCTGTACACCGGTGTCCCGGGTACTGTCCCCACCACCTTCTGGTCCGCTTTCCGACCCATCCGATTCGTATACAGCCGAGCTGCCATTTTTTTGCACATGCGGGCAATTTCTGCAAACAGCCTGCTGAAATCGACATCCCCTTGACGAGTGCCCACCCCCACACCTCCAGCACAGACCTGTTCCATTGTTCAAAGAGTTCCCAAAGAATGAGCTGCGTCTGGCTGATCTCTCTTGAGCTTCTCTCAGTTTGTAGTTGATTGCTCGCATTGTGGGTTGATGTGGTATGAACGGCCGTTCCTGTGGCCCTTGATGGCTTCTGCCTGCTGTCGAGAGCCTGTTCTCCCGGCTTTGTCTGTGTGTGGGGGTAGCAGCTTGTTTAGTGCTGTGAACTTCGTCTTCCGATATTTCGTTAGTTGTCGTACCTGCATTGTAAATCAACCTCGTTTCTTCTTCCCCTACCAAGAATGTCTGTGCAACCAGTGCTGCTGCCTCTAAGGTCAGGTTCTTGGTCTCTATGAGCTTTCGGAATATGCCTGCGTGGCCTATTCCTTCAATGAAAAAGTCTCTCAGCATTTCTCTCCTCAGTTCATCGGAGAACTCACATAAACTAGCCAACCTCCGAAGTTCCGCCACGAAGTCGGGTATGCTCTGGCCCACACAGCGTCTGTAGTTGTAGAACCTGTGTCTGGCCATGTGTAGGCTGCTCACTGGCTTCAGGTGGTCTCTTACCAATGTGCTCAATTCTTCAAATGACTTGCTTGCTGGTTTCTCGGGTGCCAACAGATCCTTCATTAAAGCGTATGTTTTCGAGCCACAGCTGGTCATGAGATGGGCTCTTCTCTTGTCTGCCTTATCGTCGCCTAACCAGTCTTTGGTTACAAAGCTTTGCTGGAGCCTTGCTATAAAGTCCTCCCAATTGTCTCCCACATTGTAATTTTCATCTGATCCGTTGTTCGCCATTCTGTGGATTCTGTAATCCCGTAACTCGTCGCCACTGTAAAGTCCTGTCCCCTCAGTATAGACTCACACGAGGCATGTAGTGAAGTCAAGGTCACTCTGGACATGCACCTTTATTTCCCAGCTCTACAATGCTGCACTTGCCTGAGACCTGTCCTTATATACCTGTCTCTTGCAAGAGCACCCCTGGTGGTAAGGTATGCTGGTGGTTACAGGTCATATCTTATTACAGTCATGTATAGCATGTTGGGATACAGTCATATATAATAATGTAAGATACATGACAGGAAGGTAACTGGAAAAACGGCTAACTATTCTGCAACTCCCACTTGAAATTGTAAAATTTCCAGTGAATCCACTTGGTGCCTTCCCAAATCAAAATGTTTCTATTGAATTAACCCAACACTTCTACCTCTCAACAGCAGCTACCTCTCTATAAAGCTCATGTCTGTCCCAGATCTAATAAGGGGGATTCTATAATCTGCTGCCCCTCACAGGAACTCGTAAAGACCTGTCCTACACAACTGCGATACCCTGTGTATCACTCATATGGGGCTTGGATCAGGGAACTGGGGTTCCAGTGTTGCAGTTATGCTCCCTTTGAGAATAGCTTCCTTCGCTGGGAGTGTGTGATCTTGGAATCGCCTTGACCACTGCCCTCATAACCAGGGAGGCTCTTCCAGCATTTCTCTTGCTCTTGGATAGAATTCAAAGAAAATCTTGTTCTCTCGTCTCCAACCTCTCTCGGTCTCCATCTCAATAGTTCCTGTCTTTCTTCACCTTAGCAACGCTCCTCGGTCTCTGACCTTTCGACTCTTGTCCTGACTATGGTCTAACTACACTATCCTTCCTCCCTACCTCCTCACGGTGTTAACATTACGGCCATGATTTTGCGAGTCAGGCAAAAATGGAGCTCTCCTGGCTCACAGGACAGGCTATTGCATGGGAAAATCCAACGAGGCAGCAGCTTTTAAAGGGCTGCAGCTTGCCATAAAAGAGTGAGTTGTGGTGACAGAAAAGTGGCCTGATTGGTCACAATGACAAAGTGAAGACAGGTAGGCAACACTCTGTCCTTTTACACACACTTTTTCATTCTGTCTAAGCTGCAGGGTAAGGTGGGGGCAACAAGCCAAGGACCAGCAGAGAGATGCTGAGGTGTCTGGGTCAAGTTGTGGCTCTGCTATTAGGCAGTTTCTGAGTGGGGTCCATGGCCACGGATACAGAGGTGAGCTGTACTCTCGAGAGCCAGCCACCTGGTCAGACACATGATTTTCCGACCCACACCCATGGCCAGTAAGGTCCCAAACTGCCTGTGGAGTCTGACAAAGTCTCTCAGTCCTCCATTCCCCCTGGAGATGTTTAAAACCTAAGCTAGCTGCAAAACTGATATAACATCTGATTTATCTCAGCCTCTCTTGCCTTTTTCAGTCTCGCTGCTGCTCTGCATTATAGACCTTGCTCCTTCACCCAGGTTTCTCAATTTGAAAAAGACCCACTGGGGACTGAACAACACCAAGTTCCATTTATAGGGAGCTCTTCATGTAGAAAAACATCCCTATGTCCTTTAAAGAAGTGGATAGGTGCACAATCTGACATTTGCAAGTGGCTGATCATTTATGCAGTTTGTGTTTTGTTATGAAGGTAACACATTTTAGGAAACAATACATCGTGTGTCACTCCCAGAAACCGCCACCTGTAATGGCCAACCTACCTGTAGTACTATATGTCTTCCTGGCCGTTTGTTTATTGCAGTCTTTGCCATGGCTTTCTTCTTAGACTGAAACATCTTCCAAGCAGAGTCCGTCAACTGCTGCTTCTCCTCACTATGAGCGCTGAGCTCAGCAATCTGTTCCCGGTACAACTCGACCTCCTCCTTATAACTGGCCTGCAACTTCGCCAGAGAATCTGTGCCAGACAAGCAAACATCTGGCAGTCACATCAAATCCAGCTCTTCTTTAACCCCATCAATTCTCTCCCCTCCTTTACCTGAAGGAGCCTACACTTACTGGGGTAGACTATTGTGGGCTCCAGATACCTGCCCACTGGAACATGCCCAATGTAACCATTCTACATGTAAATCTAGACAGTGAGAGTCACCAGGATATTCAACTGAAGAAATCGCCAAAGCCAAACCTGATCCTGTCCTTAACTGACAACCCACACACGTGCCCTTTCCAGCAAGTTTCACTGGGTTCGGGGTAGGGGAACCCTGGCTGTTTAGGTTTTCCTCCCTAGCTCAGGGTGGTTTAAGCCAATCGTAGAAAACTGGCTGTCTGTCTAAACCTACTCACTCCAAGGAGATTAACCCCAGCTTTTTTAGTGTCTTCACGTAACTGAAGTCCCTCAACCCTGGAACCATTCTCGTAAATCTCCGCTGCACCCTCTCCAAGGCCTTCACATCCTTCCTAAAGTGTGGTGCCCAGAATTGGACACATTACTCCAGCAGAGGCCTAACCAGTGATTTATAAAAGGTTTATCATAACTTCAGTGCTTTATAAACCCAGGAACCTTTATGCTTTATTATCAGGCTTCTCAATTTGTCCTGTCACCTTCAAAGGTTTGTATATGTACATCTCCTCTCCCCCCCACCTCCTCTCCCCTCCCCCCACACACCCCCTCCCCTCTCCACACCGCTAACCCCCCCCCACACACACACACACACACACACACCACACCGCTAACCCCCCAGTCTCTCTGTTCCTGTACCTTTAAAATTGTACCATTTAGTTTATATTGCCAAAATGAACTCATCCCTGGGCTGTTTAGGAGTGCTATAAGTAGTCAGCTGATAACATCCTGGATGGAATTTCAGACCCGACTGAACATGCCTTTTGTTAAGAATGGCCCATTGCTGAAGATCTCTCAAATAGGTGTGGGCTTTTGTAATGGGGTGGGGGGGGGGGGGGTGAGTGAATTACACTGAAGTTAACAGCCTCTCATGTGGAACCTTATCAAATACCTTCAAAAAGTTCATATAAATAACATCCATAGACACTCCTTTATCTACCACATTAGTTAATATCTCAAAAAATTCAACTAGGTTGGTTAGTTTAATTTTCTTTGTCAACATTGGATCTAAACTAATTTGCAGAATTACATGGCAGTGTTTCTATGTCAGCCAGGCCTTTTCACAGCCTCATTTTCCCTTACCCATGAACTTATGGAATCGTGGCCCGTAGTCTGACTGGGGTTTCTTTATCTCACTCTTTGTTTCCTCTTTCTTCCTGCGGTAGTAATCAGCTAGCTTGTTCTGTATCTGGCTATTGTGGATCTTCAACCTCTCCCGCTCCACAAATAACTCCTGAGCAACAGCAGAAGGAAAAGGATTTCAATCACCTTTGTATTTCATAATCGTGAATCTGCCTCCCAACATCTTCAGATTAAATCCGGGGTTTGCTTTGTTCTGTGACATTGTACACAATCTCTAGTTTAAACTGTGTAAGAGTGGGGATAGATGGATGTTGGGTGTGTCGTCTTTACCCAGAGAACAGGGAGCCTCTGCAATGTGTTGGTGGGCTGGTGTGGTGGGTGCCTTCCAGAGGGAGCTGGACTGGGTCCTGACTGGGGCAGAGATCACATCATAGAGAAGGCCAGTGTCTTTCTGGATAACATTTGGTCCACCTGAATGCCTGGACTGATTACGATCGCCTGAGGGGGGTCGGAGAGGAATTTTGCAGCGTATTTTTTCCCTTATTGGCCCGGGTTTTTTCTCTGCTTTTTGCCACTCCTGGGATATTACACAGCTATAGGGGGGGGTGTGGGGGTGGATGTAGGAAGTGCTTAGTCATGATATTCCAGCCATCATGAGCCTGCAGACTTGATAGACCAGCTGGTCTTTTCTTATCCGTCCATCTCGTATGTTCTTATGTCATAACTAAGCTGACACTTCAGTAATGTATTCTGCATTGTCAGAGCTGCGGTTTGTCGAATGAGACAGTAAAGCCAGAGCTTGTCTGCCTATTCAGGCAGATATTAAAAACCCCATGGTATTATTCAATGAAGGGCAGGGAGTTCTCCCAATGTCCCAGTCAACATTGTTCCCTTAGCTAACACGTTCAAAAACAGGTGAATTAGTCCTTCACCTGATGGTTGTTTATGGAACCTTGCCAGATGTTATAGACAAGTGCAGCAGCTAACAGTCAATGCACCTCAGGGCAATTCATTGTGTACAAAGCACTTTCAGACAGTTTTGAGAGTTGTGATAAGTTGCTACACAATACAAGTCTTTTTTCTTTATAATACGACACTGGGAATGTCATAGATTGGATCTTATAACTGATCAATTTACCTTACCTCCCTTAGTATTCACTTCCTCCTACAGTATAACCGACAGGCTTTAAGAACCCAGGAGAAGTATACAAATTGAAAGGAAGGAAGACAGGCTGGCCTGTATAAAGAGCTCTAGGGCAGTGCCTACTGTTATGTGAGTAAATGTGAAGAAAAGAAATAACTTTCTGCAGCATCTTTCACAACGTCAGGATGTCCCAAACGCTTTACAGACTATGATTTTTAAAAATTTATTGGATGTGGGCATCGCCGGTAAAGCTGGGATTTATTGGCCATCCCTAATTGCCCTCGAGAAGGTTGTGGTGAGCCACCATTTCACAGGGCAGTTAAGAGTCAACCACATTGCTGTGGGTCTGGAGTCACATATCGGCCAGACCGGGTAAGGGCGGCATTAGTGAACCAGATGGTTTTTTTATGATAAGCCGGTAGTTCCATGACCACCATGACTGACACTAGCGTTTTTTATTCCACATTTATTTAATTAACTGAAGTTAAATTCCCCAGCTGCCGTAGTGGGATTTGAACTTGTGTTCAAATGTCCAGTAACATACCACTACACTACTATTCCCTTATGATGCATTTTTTGAAGTGTAGTCACTGTTGTGAAACGCGACAGTCAATTTGCACTCAGCAAGATCCCACAAATAGCAATATGGTAATGGTCAGATATTATGTTTTTAATTATGTTGGTTGAGGGATAAATATTGGCCAGAACACGTGAAATCGTGCTATGGGATCTTTTACATCCATCTCAGAGGGCTGTCAGGGCCCCGCTTTAACGTATCATACAAAGGATATACAGTGCACAAACAGGCCATTCGGCCCAACCAGTCTATGACAGAGCTTATGCTCCACTCGAGCCTCCTCCCGTCTAACTCGATCAACATAACCCTCTATTCCCGTCTCCCCCATATCCTTGTCTAGCCTCCTCTTAAATGCATCGATACTATTCACCTCAACCCCTCCCTGTGGCAGCGAGTTCCACATTCTCACCACTCTCTGGGTAAAGAAGTTTTTTCTGAATTCCCCATTGGATTTCTTGGTGACTAACTTGATGGCCTCTAGTTATTCTCTTCCCCACAGGTGGAGACACTATCTCTGTATCCACTCTGTCAAAAGTTTTCACCATTTTAAAGACCTCGATTAGGTCTGCACTGCTCCCTAGCCATCAAGATCCACGGCGCGGTCCTGGACACCGTGGACCATTTCCCATATCAACAAGAGCAGACATCGACAACGAGATCCAACACCGCCTCCAGTGCGCCAGTGCAGCCTTCGGCCGCCTGAGGAAAAGAGTGTTTGAAGACCAGGCCCTCAAAACTGCCACCAAGCTCATGGTCTACAGGGCTGTAGTAATACCCGCCCTCCTGTAGGCTCAGAGACATGGACCATGTACAGTAGACACCTCAAGTTGCTAGAGAAATATCACCAGCGATGTCTCCGCAAGATCCTACAAATCCCCTGGGAGGACAGGCCCACCAACATCAGCGTTCTCATTCAGGCTAACATCCCCAGCATTGATGCACTGACCACACTCGATCAGCTCCACTGGGCAGGCCACATAGTCTGCATGCCAGACACGAGACTCCCAAAGCAAGTGCTAGACTCGGAGCTCCTTCACGGCAAACGAGTCAAAGGTGGGCAGCAGAAACGCTACAAGGACACCCTCAAAGCCTCCCTGATAAAGTGCAACATCCCCACTGACACCTGGGAGTCCCTGGTCCAAGACCGCCCTAAGTGGAGGAAGTGCATCCGGGAGGGCGCTGAGCACCTCGAGTCTCAACGGCGAGAGCATGCAGAAATCAAGCGCAGGCAGCGGAAGGAGCGTGCGGCAAAGCAGTCCCACCCACCCTTCCCTCAACGACTATCTGTCCCACCTGTGACAGGGACTGTGGCTCTCGTATTGGACTGTTCAGCCACCAAAGAACTCACTTCAGGAGTGGAAGCAAGTCCTCCTCGATTCCGAGGGACTGCCTAGGATGATGATGATGATGATGATGATGATTAGGTCACACCTCAGCCTTCTCTTTTTAAGAGAAAAGAGACCCAGCATGTTACATAAGAACATAAGAAATAGGAGCAGGAATAGGCCATATAGCCCCTCGACCCTGCTCCGCCATGTAATAAGATCATGGCTGATCTGATCATGGACTCAGCTCCACTTCCCCGCCCGCTCCCCATAACCCCTTATCCCCTTATCGTTTCAGAAACTGTCTATTTCTGTATTAAATTTATTCAATGTCCCAGCTTTCATAGCTCTCTGAGGCAGCGAATTCGACAGATTAACAGCCCACTGAGAGAAGACATTTCTCCTCATCTCAGTTTTAAATGGGCGGTCCCTTTTTCTAAGATCATGCCCTCTAGCTCTAGTCTCCCCTATCAGTGGAAACATCCTCGCTGCATCCACCTTGTCAAGTCCCCTCATAATCTTATATGTTTTGATAAGATCACCTCTCATTCTTCTGAAATCCAATGAATAGAGGCCCAACCTACTCACCTTTCCTCATAAGTCAACCCCCTCATAAAAACATAGAAACATAGAAAATAGGTGCAGGAGCAGGCCATTCAGCCCTTCTAGCCTGCACCGCCATTCAATGAGTTCATGGCTGAACATGAAACTTCAGTACCCCCTTCCTGCTTTCTCGCCATACCCCTTGATCCCCCGAGTAGTAAGGACTTCATCTAACTCCCTTTTGAATATATTTAGTGAATTGGCCTCAACTACTTCCTGTGGTAGAGAATTCCACAGGTTCACCACTCTCTGGGTGAAGAAGTTTCTCCTTATCTCGGTCCTAAATGGCTTACCCCTTATCCTCAGACTGTGACCCCTGGTTCTGGACTTCCCCAACATTGGGAACATTCTTCCTGCATCCAACCTGTCCAAACCCGTCAGAATTTTAAACGTTTCTATGAGGTCCCCTCTCACTCTTCTGAACTCCAGTGAATACAAGCCCAGTTGATCCAGTCTTTCTTGATAGGTCAGTCCCACCATCCCGGGAATCAGTCTGGTGAATCTTCGCTGCACTCCCTCAATAGCAAGAATGTCCTTCCTCAAGTTAGGAGACCAAAACTGTACACAATACTCCAGGTGTGGCCTCACCAAGGCCCTGTACAACTGTAGCAACACCTCCCTGCCCCTGTACTCAAATCCCCTCGCTATGAAGGCCAACATGCCATTTGCTTTCTTAACCGCCTGCTGTACCTGCATGCCAACCTTCAATGACTGATGTACCATGACACCCAGGTCTCGTTGCACCTTCCCTTTTCCTAATCTGTCACCATTCAGATAATAGTCTGTCTCTCTGTTTTTAGTACCAAAGTGGATAACCTCACATTTATCCACATTATACTTCATCTGCCACGCATTTGCCCACTCACCTAACCTATCCAAGTCACTCTGTAGCCTCATAGCATCCTCCTCGCAGCTCACACTACCACCCAACTTAGTGTCATCCGCAAATTTGGAGATACTACATTTAATCCCCTCGTCTAAATCATTAATGTACAATGTAAACAGCTGGGGCCCCAGCACAGAACCCTGCGGTACCCCACTAGTCACTGCCTGCCATTCCGAAAAGTACCCATTTACTGCTACTCTTTGCTTCCTGTCTGACAACCAGTTCTCAATCCACGTCAGCACACTACCCCCAATCCCATGTGCTTTAACTTTGCACATTAATCTCCTGTGTGGGACCTTGTCGAAAGCCTTCTGAAAGTCCAAATATACCACATCAACTGGTACTCCTTTGTCCACTTTATTGGAAACATCCTCAAAAAATTCCAGAAGATTTGTCAAGCATGATCTCCCTTTCACAAATCCATGCTGACTTGGATCTATCATGTCACCTCTTTCCAAATGCACTGCTATGACATCCTTAATAATTGATTCCATCATTTTACCCACTACTGAGGTCAGGCTGACCGGTCTATAATCCCTGCTTTCTCTCTCCCTCCTTTTTTTAAAAGTGGGGTTACATTGGCTACCCTCCACTCGATAGGAACTGATCCAGAGTCAATGGAATGTTGGAAAATGACTGTCAATGCATCCGCTATTTCCAAGGCCACCTCCTTAAGTACTCTGGGATGCAGTCCATCAGGCCCTGGGGATTTATCGGCCTTCAATCCCATCAATTTCCCCAACACAATTTCCCGACTAATAAAGATTTCCCTCAGTTCCTCCTCCTTACTAGACCCTCTGACCACTTTTATATCCGGAAGGTTGTTTGTGTCCTCCTTAGTGAATACTGAACCAAAGTACTTGTTCAATTGGTCTGCCATTTCTTTGTTCCCCGTTATGACTTCCCCTGATTCTGACTGCAGGGGACCTACGTTTGTCTTTACTAACCTTTTTCTCTTTACATACCTATAGAAACTTTTGCAATCCGCCTTAATGTTCCCTGCAAGCTTCTTCTCGTACTCCATTTTCCCTGCCCTAATCAAACTCTTTGTCCTCCTCTGCTGAGTTCTAAATTTCTCCCAGTCCCCAGGTTCGCTGCTATTTCTGGCCAATTTGTATGCCATTTCCTTGGCTTTAATAATATCCCTGATTTCCCTAGATAGCCACGGTTGAGCCACCTTCCCTTTTTTATTTTTACGCCAGACAGGAATGTACAATTGTTGTAATTCATCCATGCGGTCTCTAAATGTCTGCCATTGCCCATCCACAGTCAACCCCTTAAGTATCATTAGCCAATCTATCTTAGCCAATTCATGCCTCATACCTTCAAAGTTACCCTTCTTTAAGTTCTGGACCATGGTCTCTGAATTAACTGTTTCATTCTCCATCCTAATGCAGAATTCCACCATATTATGGTCACTCTTCCCCAATGAGATTGCTAATTAATCCTCTCTCATTACACAACACCCAGTCTAAGATGGCCTCCCCCCTAGTTGGTTCCTCGACATATTGGTCTAGAAAACCATCCCTTATGCACTCCAGGAAATCCTCCTCCACCGTATTGCTTCTAGTTTGGCTAGCCCAATCTATGTGCATATTAAAGTCACCCATTATAACTGCTGCACCTTTATTGCATGCACTCCTAATTTCCTGTTTGATGCCCTCCCCAACATCACTACTACTGTTTGGAGGTCTGTACACAACTCCCACTAACGATTTTTGCCCTTTAGTGTTCTGCAGCTCTACCCATATAGATTCCACATCATCCAAGCTAATGTCTTTCCTAACTATTGCATTAATCTCCTCTTTAACCAGCAATGCTACCCCACCTCCTTTTCCTTTTATTCTATCCTTCCTGAATGTTGAATACCCCTGGATGTTGAGTTCCCAGCCCTGATCATCCTGGAGCCACGTCTCCGTAATCCCAATCACATCATATTTGTTAACATCTATTTGCACAGTTAATTCATCCACTTTATTGCGGATACTCCTTGCATTAAGACACAAAGCCTTCAGGCTTGCTTTTTTAACACCCTTTGTCCTTCTAGAATTTTGCTGCACCGTGGCCCTTTTTGTTCTTTGCCTTGGGTTTCTCTGCCCTCCACTTTTCCTCATCTCCTTTCTGTCTTTTGCTTTTGCCTCATTTTTGTCTCCCTCTGTCTCCCTGCATAGGTTCCCATCCCCCTGCAATATTAGTTTAACTCCTCCCCAACAGCACTAGCAAACACTCCCCCTCGGACATTGGTTCCGGTCCTGCACAGGTGCAGACCGTCCGGTTTGTACTGGTCCCACCTCCCCCAGAACCGGTTCCAATGCCCCAAGAATTTGAATCCCTCCCTGCTGCACCACTGCTCAAGCCATGTATTCATCTGCGCTATCCTGCGATTCCTACTCTGACTAGCACGTGGCACTGGTAGCAATCCCGAGATTACTACTTTTGAGGTCCTACTTTTTAATTTAGCTCCTAGCTCCTTAAATTCTTTTCGTAGGATCTCATCCCTTTTTTTACCTATGTCGTTGGTACCAATGTGCACCACGACAACTGGCTGTTCTCCCTCCCATTTCAGAATGTCCTGCACCCGCTCCGAGACATCCTTGACCCTTGCACCAGGGAGGCAACATACCATCCTGGAGTCTCGGTTGCGGCCGCAGAAACGCCTATCTATTCTCCTCACCATCGAATCCCCTATCACTATCACGCTCCCACTCTTTTTCCTGCCCTCCTTTGCAGCAGAGCCACCTACGGTGCCATGAACTTGGCTGCTGCTGCCCTCCCCTGATGAGTCATCCTCCCCAACAGTACTCATCCCCGGAATCAACCGAGTGAACCTTCTCTGAACTGCCTCCAAAGCAAGTATATCCTTTCGTAAATATGGAAACCAAAACTGCACGCAGTATTCCAGGTGTGGCCTCACCAATACCCTGTATAACTGTAGCAAGACTTCCCTGCTTTTATACTCCATCCCCTTTGCAATAAAGGCCAAGATTCCATTGGCCTTCCTGATCACTTGCTGTACCTGCATACTATCCTTTTGTGTTTCATGCACAAGTGCCCCCAGGTCCCACTGTACTGCGACACTTTGCAATCTTTCTCCATTTAAATAATAACTTGCTCTTTGATTATTTCTGCCAAAGTGGATAACCTCACACTTTTCAACATTATATACTCCATCTGCCAAATTCTTGCCCACTCACTTAGCCTGTCTATGTCCTTTTGCAGATTTTTTGTGTCCTCCTCACAAATTACTTTTCCTCCCATCTTTGTATCATCAGCAAACTTGGCTACGTAACACTCAGTCCCTTCTTTTCATAATATGACGACCAGAACTGTACGCAGTACTCCAAGTGTGGTTTAACCAAGATTCGATACAGGTTTAGCATAACTTCCCTACTTTTCAATTCCATACTTCTAGAAATAAACCCAAGTGCTAGGTTTGCTTTTTCAACGGCCTTGTTAACCTGTGTCACTACTTCTAGTGATTTGTATCCCAGATCGCTTTGTTCCTCTACCCCACCCAGACTCGCAACCTCCAAGTAATAAGTGACCTCCCTATTCTTCCTACCAAAATGTAATACCTCACATTTAACTGTATTGAAATTAATTTGCTGTTATATTCCCATTCTGCAAGTTTATTAACGTCCTCCTGTAATGTGTTGCAGTCCCCCTCAGTATTGACCATTCCCCCCCAATTTGGTGTCATCCTCAAATTTAGAAATTGTGTTTTTGATTCCAAAGTCTAAATCGTTAATATAAATTGTGAACAACAGTGATCCCGGCACTGATCCTTGTGGAACACCACGACCCACCTTCTGCCCCTGTGAATAGCTGCCCTTTACCCCCACTCTCTGCTTTCTGTCTTGAAGCCAGCGAGCGATCCATTCTGCTACTTGTCCCCTGAATCCACATTCTCTGACCTTGTTCATCAGTCTATTATGTGGTACCTTACCACAGCCATTTTGAAAATCTAGATAAATTACATCTACTGCATTACCCTTGTCTACTCTCTCTGTTACCTCTTCAAAAAATTCTGTCAGGCTGGTCAAGCAAGACGTTCCCTTTTGAAATCCATGCTATTCATTATTATATTTTTGGTTTCTAGATGTTCTTCTATTTTCTCCTTTAGTAGGGATTCCATTATTTCTCCTCCCACCGATGTGAAGCTGACTAGTCTATAGTTCCCTAGACATGTTCTATCCCCTTCTTAAATATAGGTATCACGTTACCTATTGACCAGTCCTCTGGCACTACACCTTGTTCTAATGAATTATTAACTATGTGTCATAATGCCTCTGCTATCTCCTCCCTAGATTCTTTTAAAATGCGCGAATGTAATCTGTCCAGACCTGGGGGTTTTATATTCTTTTAGTTTGATTAGTTTATTTAATATATATTCCCTCTTTTATTTTAAATGCACTTATCTCATTAATAATCTCATGATCCAATGTCATGTCTACCTGTTCTATCTCCCTGGTAAATACTGAAGCAAAGTAATTATTTAATATTTCTGCCATCTCTCTATTGCTGCCTGTGTTATTATACTGGAATGGGATTTGAACCCACAAACATTGAACTCAGAGGCCAACAATGTGGTCGCTAACTTGTACAGAGAAAGATCCTATACATGCAATGCGATGAATGGCCAGCTATCTTCTCGGAGAGTATGGCCTAAAAATAGAGAAAAGTGAAGGAGAGAATGTAACAAACCAAATTAACTGCGGGGGAATCAGGTACTAGGAGGTAATGTAAAAATCAGAGAAAGAGAAGTCAAAAAGGAAGGGATTCACATGATAGGTGTCCTCCAGCTCCTGACGATCAATGGCGTTTTGGTCAACATCTTCCACCCAAGCTCCATCTTTGTCTTCTCTAGTGGGTGTCTCTAACAAAACATGAAAGGCACCCTTTAAAATGGTATCTTGGCTGGTGTAGCAATTGATTGTTACTCTTCTGAATTCTTACAATAGCATATCAGAAACATTTGTTCTCATTTATAAAATGAAGTCAGACTCTTTTCTGAAGACCACCTGCACACAGCAAGCGTGGCCATGGAGGGCAGGTGAAAAACATTCAACGTTGACAAAGGTGGCAGGATAGATCCTCCTGGTCCTGCATTTGGCCACATTGGATTACCTGGGCTCAGTGAATGTACAAGAGCTGGGCGGGGAGCAGTGTACGCCTGGAGAGGACCCTGCCCAATTTCTGTACATTAATGTAAATGGACGGACTCTCAGGCAGGCTCTCTTATGAGTGTGCGCTTCTCCCTGCCCGATTTTCCTGTGTTCGTTGCACCCAGGAGATACAGGTCACCAGGTGGAGGACTGGGAAAATCTACTCTGAGATTATCAAAAGTCCAAGTAGCTGAAATCACTCTGTAATGCTGGATGTACCTAGACTAAAGAGAGATGGGCAACAATGATTACAAAGTAGACTTGTGTACTCAGACTGCTTAATAAGGCTGAAACAGAATGAGCAAGAAGTATTTTCATTTTGGTACAAGATCCGATGGCACGGATATCTGAAGCTCAGACATGAGGTATGACATACAGCACATGTGAGAGTTGGCACATTTGTCAGATCTCCTGCTGCCAATTACAGCCTATAAGCGACGGCAGCCAAGTCTCTCATCAGAACTATTCCCTCTCGTCCTTGGCATCAGCCTACTGAATTTCTGTTACACCTTTTCCATGGCTCTGACATCCTTTCTATAATAGGGTGCCCAAAATTGCGCCAGCATTCCAAACTGTGGCCCAGCTACTGCATTCTAAACATTCAGCATGACTTGCTTTGTATCCCGTAATATGAAGCCTTTCTCATGGCTTTTTCCATCACATCAATTGCAGGCATGGCGTTATAGAATGATAGAAATTTACGGCACAGAAGGAGGCCATTCGACCCATCGAGTCATCCATCCAAAAGATTTCTCGATGACTGTGTGCAATGCTATCCCGTGATTATCCATGGAAGGGAGCACTTATGGACAATACAATAGCTTTAACCAGATCCACTGCTTCTCCAATGTACAAGCCTGCTGATGGGCATTCCACTAACTGTTCAGCTGAGATGCATTTTTAATTGCTTAATGTGGACAACACATTTTTCCAAGTTATAGTCCCTCACTAAATTAATAGTGCATTTTTCTGTGGTTCCCAGTTCCATAATGCCCCCACATCAAAAGTCCCTTCTATCTTCCAGGTCCTGAGATATAGTCCTCCTTTCTCCACACAGCTAAGATAATGTACCTTTCATGGTTCATTGGAAGCTGTACCCTCTTTCTTCAATCTAGTGTCACTCAATTATAGCGGTTCTGGTTTCCAAGATAACCTCACAATTCAACCCAATTGAAAATCATAACTTTCCACTGGCATAATTTCCTCTGTGTCACCCACTGCAATGCTAATAGTACCTTTGCTCTCTGGTGTCCCAGGCTCTAAGATTGGTAGACCATTTGCAAATTCCTCCTTTACAGGACTATCAGAACGTGCTAAATCTTCACCAATAAGAGTCAGTGATTCTTCCTTCTCCCCTTTTGTAAAGGTGTCACTTGTGGGCAAAGGAGATATGCCCTTCTCCATTTCTTTTGTTTCTTCATCCTGGTTAGTGATAGAAAAAGGCCAGTTAGATTAAACAGTATAAATAAGACTGATGATACACTGCAGTGGTAGCGCGATTGGGATCGGAATCTGAAAGATGAATTTACAGAATGTGGATTGGAATTAATGTCAAATCCTCCTCAGTCCAATGTGACATTGGCCAATGCCTATCTAAAGCACATTCTACATAAAAGTTGATGCACAGCTTTTATTACAGTCGCATACCATTTATACATGGCACATACATAACAACCATAATAATAACTGCTTAAGAGTCTGGCCACAACTAAAGTATTGTGTCCAATTCTGGGCACGGCACTTTAGGAAGGATGTGAAGGCCTTAGAGAAGGTGCAGAAAAGATTTACAAGAATGGTTCCAGGGATCAGTGACGTGGATAGACTGGAGAAGCTGGGGTTGTTCTCCTTGGAGCAGAGAAGGTTGAGAGGAGATTTGATCGAGGTGTTCAAAATCATTGAGGGGTCTGGACAGAGTAGATCGAGAGAAACTGTTCCCATTGGCGGAAGGGTCGGGAACCAGAGGACACAGATTTAAGGCAATTGGCAGAAGAACCAAAGGCGACATGAGGAAAAACGTTTTTACGCAGCGAGTGGTTAGGATCTGGAATGCGCTGCCTGAGAGGGTGCTGGAGGCTGACTCAATCGTGGCTTTCAAAAGGGAGTTGGATAAGTTCCTGAAGGTAAAATAATTGCAGAGCCACAGAGAAGGGCAGGGGGAGTGGGACTGGCTGAGGTGCTCTTGCAGAGAGCCGGCACGGGCTCGACGGGCCGAATGGGATCCTCCTGTGCTGTAACCGTTCGATGATTCTATGATTAGTACAGCAGTGTATATTTGGGCAATGTTGCACACTTTAGGGAATGTTACCAGTGAGTTTCTGTTGGTCAGCTGGGCTCTCAAATGAAACAGTTTGTTACTAACATATCAATGGCCAGCTGCCTGTCCATTTGTAACTGAGACCAATAATAGCTGGAATTTCTTAACTATATTCAAAGCCACTGGTTTGTGGGTTTCAGCTAAATACACAGAATCATGGAACAGGATCCCCCAAAGCACCAGTAAAAATCCTGGAAGCCTGTGTAATAATAGGATATGACTATTGTCACTATAATCCAGAGCACCTAACTGTTATATTGATAAAACAAAAAGGGAAATCCAGGTTTATGTAAAATCCAAAATAAACTTTAATTATTGATTTACACATCTTTCTGATACAACTGAGAAAATTAAATAATGGACATTTTGTGATTTCAGAAAGAACGGGTAATGAATTATAAATGATAAGTATCTTTATTTGATCATGTTTGTTGGGATGGTCAGAAATGATGATGTAACTTTAAGCTTCTATATGATTATCTCAATTCCTCTCTCACCTGTGTCACACCGACTATAACACTGTGCAACAATCAAGAGTTTTTGATAATTAAATAAAAACATCAAGCAATGAGTCTTTGGGTTCTGTGACAATTCTAATTCACAAGAGCATTATTGGGATTATTCAGCTGAATTACCGGCTCGCAGCTCACTGTGACTTGCAGGCTTTGCTAGAGACCAACATTCTTTCCAACCGCTTCTCTTTAAAGCGCTAACTCTTGCTGGGGTTTAATTACATGGGTACAGTACACAAGCGACCGTTCTTTGTATGAGTGCAGATGATGAGTGCCTGTTTGGCCATCACAGTCGGACCTTATCCTGTCCTTGCCTAAATCAGCGCATTAGAAGTTGCTGGATTGTGATCGAGTGTTTGATTTTCCTCTCCCTAGCCCAGTGGCATAGAGTCCATTTGTACACAGAGTTTCTTTTTAATCACTATATATATTAGTCCATCTCCTGTGGCATTGCAGAGAGTGAAATCCAAGAGTAGTCTTCAGATGAGGAGGAGTTAGAGATTGGGCTATAATTCAACCAAGGCACAGATATAATTCAGTCCTCATTTTAAAGTTGCACATTCTGGCCCCAAATTTCGACATGATTTGCTCCTGATTTTTAGGAGCAACTGGTGTAGAACGGAGTATCTTAGAAATCGGAATTCTCGTCATTTAGTTTGCTCCAGTTCTAGTCAGTTCGAACAGTTTCACTTTGGAACAGAATTTTTTTTTTCAAAAGGGGGCGTGTCCGGCCACTTACGCCTGTTTTCAAAGTTTCGTCAGTGAAAACTTACTCCAAACTAACTTAGAATGGAGTAAGTGAAGATTTTTGTACGCTCGAAAAAACCTTGTCTACACTTTAGAAAATCAGGCATAGGTTACAAATCAGGCGTAGGGAATGGGGGGGGGGGTTTAAAGGGAAGTTTACAAACATTAAACACTTCAGTTTTACAAATAAAGAGCCATCATCAATAATAAATGATAAATACATCAATAAGTCAACCAATAAATCAATCAAAAAAAATGAATAAGAACTAATTTTTTTTTTAAATCAATAAATAAAACATTTTCTACTTACCGACTGCAGCACCGGGAGCCCTCCAACAGCGTGCTGGGATGCCCCCCCCCCCCCCAGTGTGTCTCTGTCAGTGTCTCTATCTCTCTGTCTGTCTGTGTGTGTCTCTCATTCTCTGTCTGTCAGTGTCTGTGTTTCTGACAGCGAGGGGAGGGGGAGGAGGGGGTTAGAGGGAGAGAGGGGGGAGCAGAGGGAGGAAAGGGGGAGGGATGGGGGAAAAGGGGGAGGGATGGGGGAGAAGGGGGAGGGATGGGGGAGAAGGGGGAGGGATGGAGAGAAGGGGGAGGGATGGAGAGAAGGGGGAGGAATGGGGGAGAAAGGGGAGGGGGGAGAAGGGGGAGCGGGGGAGAAAGGGGAGTGGGGAGAAAGGGGAGAAGGGGAGAAAGGGAGGAAAGGAGATGGGGGGAAAGAAGATGGGGCGAAGGAGATTAGGGGGGCGAAGAAGATTGGGGGGGAGGGGAAAGGAGAAGGGGGAGGGAGGCTGAACGGGCCGGGCCCGAGACTTCGGGCAGGGCCCGTCCCCAGCACCAGATTTACAGGTAGGTGGCGTTGGGTCGGGTCGGGGGGAGCGCGGGTCGAGTGGTTGGTGGGAGGGAGGTCGGTTCGGTTCGGGTCGGGTCGGGGGGAGGGAGGGAGATGAAGGTCAGGTCGGGGGGAGGGAGGTCAGGTCGGATCCAGTCGGGGGCGTGGGAGGGGGGGGCGGGGAATCGGGAGTCGGGTCGGGTCCAGTCCGGGGGCGGGGGGAGGGGGGGGAAGCGGTAGTCGGGTCGGTGTCGGGTCCGGTCCGGGGGGTCGGGTCCGGTCCGGGAGCGGGGGGAGGGGGGGGAAGCGGGAGTCGGGTCGGGTCCGGTCCGGGGGGTCGGGTCCGGTCCGGGGGCGGGGGGAGGGGGGGGAAGCGGGAGTCGGGTCGGTGTCGGGTCCGGTCTGGAGGCGGGAGCAGGAGTCGGGTCGGGTCCAGTCCGGGGGGTCGGGTCGGGTCGGGTCGGGTCCGGGGGCGGGGGGAGGGAAGCGGGAGTCGGGTCGGGTCCGGTCCGGGGGGTCGGGTCCGGTCCGGGGGCGGGGGGAGGGGGGGGAAGCGGGAGTCGGGTTGGTGTCGGGTCCGGTCCGGGGGGTCGGGTCCGGTCCAGGAGCGGGGGGAGGGGGGGGAAGCGGGAGTCGGGTCGGGTCCGGTCCGGGGGGTCGGGTCCGGTCCGGGGGCGGGGGGAGGCGGGGGGAAGCGGGAGTCGGGTCGGTGTCGGGTCCGGTCCGGAGGCGGGAGCGGGAGTCGGGTCGGGTCCAGTCCGGGGGGTCGGGTCGGGTCGGGTCGGGTCCGGGAGCGGGGGGAGGGGGGGGAAGCGGGAGTCGGGTCGGTGTCGGGTCCGGTCTGGAGGCGGGAGCGGGAGTTGGGTCGGGTCCAGTCCGGGGGGTCGGGTCGGGTCGGGTCGGGTCCGGTCCGGAGGCGGGAAGCGGGAGTCGAGTCGGTGTCGGGCGGAGAGCAGGAGCTGGCCGTGGGAGGAGCCTTATTCACGCAGCCCCAGTGAGGCCATTGGGCCAGGGCTAGCGGCTGCGTGCTTCGGGCCCCTCCCACACAGTTTCGGGCGCCTGGAACTACTGCACATGCGCACCCACTGTAGCGCGCATGTGCAAAGGTCCTGGCACTGTTTTCAGCGCAGGGACCTGGCTCCGCCCCCTACAGCTCCTGCTGCGCTGCACCGAGGGCCAGAGGACCTGCAGGGAGGTGGAGAATCTGGAGGGTTTTTTTAGGCGCACTTTGTGGCGCGAAAAACGGGCGTCCAGGTCGGGACTGCGCCGTTCTAGGCGCGGCTCGAAACTTGGGCCCTCTGTCTTTATAATACTTTGATTTTATATTATTATAGTTAAGCAACAATTTGCCTCTAACTTAGCAAAATAGGAGCATAATCAGAAAAAGATTGACACTGAGGGGTGACTAAATGCTTGGTCTTAAGAAGCATTTTAAAAGAGGGGAGAAAGATGGAGATGCAGAGACGTTTAGAGAGGTAACTGCAGAACTTAGATTGCTGAAGGCATGTCCACCCATGGTTGGGTATGTACTAGGGGCCAGAGTTGGAAGAACACAGAGATCTCAGGAGTTGCAGGACTGGAGGAGATTACAGAGATAGAGAGGGGGCGAGCCTTGGAGGGATTTGAACACAAGGATGAGAATTTTTAAATCGAGGCATCGCTGGGCCAAGAACAATGTCGGTCAGCGAGCACAGAGTTGATGGGTGAGTGGGACTTGGTCCGAGTTAGGATACAGGCAGCAGAATTTTGGATGAGCTTAAGTTTATAGATGGGAGGCTGGCCAGGAGAGCCTGGACGGATGAGGATTTCAGCAGGAGATGGGCTGAGGCAGGGACAGAGACGGCCGATGTTTCGGAGGTGGAAGTAGGCGATCTTTGTGGTAGAGAGAGAATATGGGTTTGGAAGCTCAGCTCAGGGTCAAATGGGACACCGAGGTTGCGAAGGGTCTGGTTCAGCCAGAGACAGCAGACGGGGAGGAGGGTAGAATTTGTGGCGATAATGCTGAAGACAATGTTTTTGTCTTCCTAATGTCGAATTGGAGGACATTTTGGCTCATCCGGGACTGGATCTCGGACAAGCAGTTGGGAAACACAAGAGCAGTGGAGCAAAACTTGCAGAAATTTGGGACGTAGAGTTAATTGGAACAGAGGAGTTTCTTTGCAGTACAGGCTGAGGAGCTGGGTGATGCAAACCCTGAGAAACTACAGTGTCACTGCTGGCGGGAGGGTGTAATTACAGTGTGACAAGCCAAATAGGCAGTTTCCATTATAAATGTGGACATAAGAATTTATATATAGATGATATATTCTTTTTAATCACTCTGAATCTTTTGTAAAAAGAGGAGCAGATACTCACAGAAACTATGCCAACCATTTTCAGTTCATCTGGGTTTTCTTCCTCTGAATTAAAAGACTCACAGTTAATACATTAATAAAAGTCTGTAACTATTTGTAACACCAAAGTTCTGATTGGTCCCCTTGGAAGGCGTGACACACCCAGCACTTTGTCTGGAATGTATAATCAGATCCTGCCTGCCTGAGGAATGATCCATTCATTGTGACAGCCAGCTCCAGAGCTCAACAGTGCGATTAGGAGCACTCACACAGCTGAGTTCAGATAGGAAGGGGTGAGGCCATGGAGAGATTTGTTTTTCTCCCACAGATGCTGCCTGACCTGCTGATTATTCCCAGCACTTTCTGTTTTTATTTCAATGCAGCCCCTAACTGTTTTTGGGTGCACAGTCCCTTTAACGGACTGCGTGGGACCTCCAGACAAGCACGAAGCTGCACAGTTTAACAAGCACGGGGGTGATGGGTGAATGGGACTTGCTGCGTATTTGGAGACATGCAGCAGAGTTTTCGATCAGCTCAAGTTCATTGAGGGTGGAAGATGGGAGGCTGGCCAGGAGAACATTGGAATAGTCAAATCTGGCAATAACACAGAAATGTAATGTTCTGCATGTGGTAGGACCAACACACAATATGCTCACCTTTTTTAAAATTCATTTATTTATTGCCCATCCCTAGCTGCACTTCAGAGGGTGGGAGTGAGCTGCCTTCGTGAACCGCTGCAGACTGGGGCGGGGGCCGAGGACAGGGAAGGGGGAGAGGGCGAACATGGTGCAGGTTTAAAGGAGGGGTGTAAGAATGTGATCGAGGCCTAACAGAGAGTGGGAGAATGTGATATATCTTCCTGGATCACGTTCTTCGCCTCTCCCCACTGTGCTCCCCCCTCCCCCTCAACAAATTCCTCACCTCCCCCCGCACCCCCCTGCCAGCTCCGGACCTTCTCCCCCGCCTCTCCGATCCACTCTCTATCTCTATCTCCTCTCTCCCTTCCGCCTCTGATCTCCCCTCACTCTCCAATCTCCTCTCGCTTTGATCTCCTCTCACCCCTTCCCCTCCGATCTCCCCTCTCTCTCTTCCACCCCCTTTCGATCCTCTCCCCCGCACCCGCACCCCCCCCCACACTCTAATTCACCTCCCTGCAATGTGACTACATTGAAATCAAGGTTCACCATACTGTCTCCTACTCTAACTCATCTTTCCCTTCTTCTCAAAACTGTGGAACTCCTCCCCTCACTTAGCTTTTCCATCCTCCTAAAATCTACAGGCACACAACAGTCAAGCCTTGCTATCCGCTAATCAGCATTTCTTCCTTTGCAGTATAAACTAGCTAAATATGAGGTTATCCACTTTGGTGCCAAAAACAGGAAGGCAGATTATTATCTGAATAGTGACAGATTAGTAAAAGGGGAGGTGCAACGAGACCTGGGTGTCATGGTACATCAGTCATTGAAGGTAGGCATGCAGGTACAGCAGGCAGTGAAGAAAGCAAATGGCATGCTGGCCTTCATAGCGAGGGGATTTGAGTATAGGAGCAGGGAGGTCTTACTGCAGTTGTACAGGGCCTTGGTGAGACCACACCTTGAGTATTGTGTTCAGTTTTGGTTTCCTAATCTGAGGAAGGACATTTTTGCTATTGAGGGAGTACAGCGAAGGTTCACCAGACTGATTCCTAGGATGGCAGGACTGACATAATAAGAATTAGGAACAGGAGTAGGCCATCTAGCCTCTCGAGCCTGCTCCGCCATTCAACAAGATCATGGCTGATCTGGCCGTGGACTCAGCTCCACTTACCCGCCCGCTCCCCGTAACCCTTAATTCCCTTATTGGTTAAAAATCTATCTAGATGTGATTTGAATACATTCGATGAGCTAGCCTCAACTGCTTCCTTGGGCAGAGAATTCCACAGATTCACAACCCTCTGGGAGAAGAAATTCCTTCTCAACTCGATTTTAAATTGGCTCCCCCGTATTTTGAGGCTGTGCCCCCTAGTTCTAGTCTCCCCGACCAGTGGAAACAACCTCTCTGCCTCTATCTTGTCTATCCCTTTCATTATTTTAAATGTTTCTATAAGATCACCCCTCATCCTTCTGAACTCCAACGAGTAAAGACCCAGTCTACTCAATCTATCATCATAAGGTAACCCCCTCATCTCCGGAAT
The DNA here is from genome assembly GCF_044704955.1 of Pristiophorus japonicus. Classification (NCBI taxonomy): domain Eukaryota; kingdom Metazoa; phylum Chordata; class Chondrichthyes; family Pristiophoridae; genus Pristiophorus; species Pristiophorus japonicus. Next base: position 99,383,759 of record NC_091995.1, read on the forward strand.
CAGCCTCGTGAATCGTCTCTGTACCCCTCCAAAGCTAGTATATCCTTCCTTAAGTAAGATGACCAAAACTGCACGCAGTACTCCAGGTGCGGCCTCACCAATACCCTGTACAGTTGCAGAAGGACCTCCCTGCTTTTGTACTCCATCCCTCTCGCAATGAAGGTCAACATTCCATTCACCTTCCTGATTACCTGCTGCACCTGCAAACTAACTTTTTGGGATTCATGCACAAGGACCCCCAGGTCCCTCTGCACTGCAGCATGTTGTAATTTCTCCCCATTCAAATAATATTCCCTTTTACTGTTTTTTTCCCCCAAGGTGGATGACCTCACATTTTCCGACATTGTATTCCATCTGCCAAACCTTAGCCCATTCGCTTAACCTATCTAAATCTCTTTGCAGCCTCTCTGTGTCCTCTACACAACCCGCTTTCCCACTAATCTTTGTGTCATCTGCAAATTTTGTTACACTACACTCTGTCCCCTCTTCCAGGTCATCTATGTATATTGTAAACAGTTGTGGTCCCAGCATCGATCCCTGTGGCACACCACTAACCACCGATTTCCATCCCGAAAAGGACCCATTTATCCCGACTCTCTGCTTTCTGTTAGCCAGCCAATTCTCTATCCATGCTAATACATTTCCTCTGACTCCGCGTACCTTTATCTTCTGCAGTAACCTTTTGTGTGGCACCTTATCGAATGCCTTTTGGAAATCTAAATAAACCACATCCATCGGTACACCTCTATCCACCATGCTCGTTATATCCTCAAAGAATTCCAGTAAATTAGTTAAACATGATTTCCCCTTCATGAATCCATGTTGCGTCTGCTTGATTGCACTATTCCTATCTAGATGTCCCGCTATTTCTTCCTTAATGAAAGCTTCAAGCATTTTCCCCACTACAGATGTTAAACTAACCGGCCTATAGTTACCTGCCTTTTGTCTGCCCCCTTTTTTAAACAGAGGCATTACATTAGCTGCTTTCCAATCTGCTGCTACCTCCCCAGATTCCAGAGAATTTTGGTAGATTATAACGAATGCATCTGCTATAACTTCTGCCATCTCTTTTAATACCCTGGGATGCATTTCATCCGGACCAGGGGACTTGTCTACCTTGAGTCCTATTAGCCTGTCCAGCACTACCCCCCTAGTGATAGTGATTATCTCAAGGTCCTTCCCACATTCCCTTCCCACATTCCCATGACAAGTAATTTTTGGCATGATTTTTGTGTCTTCCACTGTGAAGACCGAAGCAAAATAATTGTTTAAGGTCTCAGCCATTTCCACATTTCCCATTATTAAATCCCCCTTCTCATCTTCTAAGGGACCAACATTTACTTTAGTCACTCTTTTCCGTTTTATATTTCGGTGAAAGCTTTTAATATCTGTTTTTATGTTTTGCTTTTTGAGGAAAGACTGGATCGGCTAGGCTTATACTCACTGGAATTTAGAAGAATGAGAGGGGATCTCATAGAAACTTATAAAGTTCTGACAGGATTGGGCAGGTTAGATGCAGGTAGAATGTTCCTGATGTTGGAGAAGTCCAGAACCAGGGGTCACAGTCTAAGGATAAAGGGTAAGATATTTAGGACCGAGATGAGGAGAAACTTTTTCACCCAGAGAGTTGTGAACCTGTGGAACACTCTACCACAGAAAGTTGTTGAGTCCAGTTCGTTGGACATAGTCAAAAGGGAGTTAGATATGGCCCTTACAGGTAAAGGGATCAAGGGGTACAGAGAGAAGGCAGGAAAGGGGTACTGAGGTGAATGATCAGCCCTGATCATATTAAATGGTGGTGCAGGCTCGAAGGGCCGAATGGCCTACTCCTGCACCTACTTTCTATGTTTCTATGTTTCCTTTGTCCTTTCTCCCATCTTTTCAATCTTGTTAGTGTCACACACTGCGCCCCAGCCTCCACCTCGGGTTGTCACGTTACTCAGGTAGTTAATCTGAATCCAAATTAACTTCGTTACTTAGTAGCGAAACAATCAAAGGATATAATTTTATATATTTTTTTAACTTTTCATCCTCTGGCCTTTTTCTTCCTCCATGTTATCCAATACATATCTTTTTCGAGATGATTCCTTCACATCTACTCATTATTGCTGCTCCGGAATCAGTCTGCTTTACAGAAGAACGCCAATAGCATTTAAGTGGAAAAGGTAAATGGTGTCAATACACTCTTCTCCTTTGCTTGTTTGGCAGGCTACAGGAGGACAATGCACTCAGCCACTGCGCAAGTTACCACGTAACCTTGGGCAGCTCGGTTTCTGAACGCTCTTTCGCTCTTTTATTCATACATACAAACATACCTACATTGCTACTTGTTTCCATTTGTTTCTCTGACACTTCCTCTGGTATTTCACTACTTTTAGGTTCCTCAATTTCCTGGGTATCTTCACCAATGTTCGTTTCTTGAGCTTCTTGGGGAGTTTCATCATTGTCAGGGAGTAGATTTACTTCCTTCTCATCACTGTCCATCTCGTTCCCTTTTGCAGCTTCTTCACCAGCTGCAGGTTGCTCTTTCTCATCTGCTGATGCTTCTTCAGGGATCTCTGCAACTCAAAGGAGAAACAAAACAATCACTTTCTTCCCAGTGGGACTTTGGATCGGAGCTACTTGTGGCTGAATACAGCTTTACTGGTTTGAAAATACAGTGTAGCCCAATAATTGCTCCATGATTATTATCAATGTCTCTCTCTAGCTGGCCAGAATCAGGCAGGATAATGAATCATACCACTTCTCCCTTCACTCCCCTCCATTCCCCATACACTTCACCAGCCTCTAGTACTCCATCTGGTAAGCTGCAAAGTAACAAAACTAACTCAGTGGATCCAAGGAAAGTTGTGAAATGTGAGTGACAGGCACAGATTTGAACCTGTAACTTCCCTTGTCACAAGTGCCCAGCCACGTGAGTCATGGTGCTCCAACTCTCTCGGAGTTCTTGAGGTTGCTCATTACACACACTCGTCCACATTTCCTTCTTTCACCTGGTTCATCTGGCTTTTCTTCCATCTGAAATTGCACCATGGAGGGAGCTTCAGCTTTCTCGAGAGTTTCTGCAGCCCCATCTTCCTCTTCCTCTTCTTCAATAAGGCCTTCTGAGGTGAGAAAAAGGAAATACAGCACTTTGTATTCTTTCTTGCTGAGGTTTAAAGCTAATGCATCAGGATGGCATTAATCAGCATATGCCTTTTAATAAATTGAGTTGTTATGGCACAATAAAGAATACGTACGACATTAACAATCCCATGATAGATAGAAAGAAAGAACTTGCAATTATAAAGCACCTCATGCCATCTCAACCACTTCACAGCCAATGAATTACTTTTGAAGTGTAGTCGCTGTTGTAATATAGGGATACTTGCAGATACATATATTCAGGACCGTATACAGTTAGACAGTTCTGCAGCTTTGTGTGGAATTATTAACTGGAACAGGATCATTCCTTCCTGGAGAGCCTGGGTAGTGGGCTTGGGAGAGAGCCCTTATTTAGTACTGGGCTGAAACCGTGTATCGTAGCTGTGAGAATGGAGGGAACAAGAAGATTGTGGGTGTGGGCCCATTACAGACTTTGCATGTAATCTAGGTTGCGACTTTAATATAGTGGAGAGAGTGCTGCATTGTTGGAGGTGCCGTGTTTTGGATGCAATAAACTGAGGTCCTGTCTGCCTACTCAGATGTAAAGGATTCATCGGCACTATTTGAAGAAGAGCGGAAGTTCCCCTGATCTCTTATCTAACACGTCTCCCTTAACAATCACCACCTAAACCTGATTATTAGTCATTCATTTTCTGTTTATTGCATCTTGCTTTTGCATAAATTGGCAGCTATGTTTACCTACAAATCTATTGGTACTTTGGGATATTGTGAGAACCTATATAAACGCACATTCTTCCCTTCTAGGAGCTGTCTATTCGGTGGTTGGGTTGGTTTCCCTTCAGAAATTAGGATTTTAATTTGGGGAGGGGGTGGGTGGCATAAGTTGTGGCTTGCAGAGGTTAGCCATACCGGCTGGTGGCTTTCTAATTCCAGATACACCTTGTGCATCATTTGCTCTGACCGGCAAATGTCCTAAATTGTTCAATAGTGGCATGCTGGCGTACAGTGCCACAAAGCAGTTGGATAAGCCTTATATCTTGGTTCCAAATACAGAGGGATCATCATATTCTTTCTTTTCTATCACATTTTCACAAGTATATACGAACAATGTATTCACAAAACTGCGAACTTAAACTAGCTCCACAACAATTAAATACGAACACTTTATTGGGAAAGGGTGGTTTCTCGAACCAAGAGACTAGTGTAACCAGTACTAGTCCGACCAGCTCACAAATTCATAGGGACAATGTTTCCATGACTATTTCTGTGGCGTAATAAGGTCTGCAACTGTACCTGCTTGCTAGACAATCAGAACTTCCAAAATACATGTTCTCCACTAACATTGTACATAGATATCATCAACTTGGCTAATTTGAGAACACTCTGAGACATAAAGCTGTGGGTTTAAGAACATAAGAACATAAGAATTTGGAACAGGAGTAGGCCATCTAGCCCCTCGAGCCTGCTCCGCCATTCAACAAGATCATGGCTGATCTGGCCGTGGACTCAGCTCCACTTACCCGCCCGCTCCCCATAACCCTTAATTCCCTTATTGGTTAAAAATCTATCTATCTGTGATTTGAATACATTCAATGAGCTAGCCTCAACTGCTTCCTTGGGCAGAGAATTCCACAGATTCACAACCCTCTGGGAGAAGAAATTCCTTCTCAACTCAGTTTTAAATTGGCTCCCCCGTATTTTGAGACTGTGCCCCTAGTTCTAGTCTCCCCGACCAGTGGAAACAACCTCTCTGCCTCTATCTTGTCTATCCCTTTCAATATTTTAAATGTTTCTATAAGATCACCCCTCATCCTTCTGAACTCCAACGAGTAAAGACCCAGTCTACTCAATCTATCATCATAAGGTAACCCCCCTCATCTCCAGAATCAGCCAAGTGAATCGTCTCTGCACCCCCTCCAAAGCTAGTATGTCCTTCCTTAAGTAAGGTGACCAAAACTGCACGCAATACTCCAGGTGCGGCCTCACCAATACCCTATACAGTTGCAGCAGGACCTCCCTGCTTTTGTACTCCATTCCTCTCGCAATGAAAGCCAACATTCCATTCACCTTCCTGATTACCTGCAAACTAACTTTTTGGGATTCATTCACAAGGACCCCCAGGTCCCTCTGCACCACAGCATGTTGTAATTTCTCCCCATTCGAATAATATTCCCTTTTACTGTTTTTTTTTCCAAGGTGGATGACCTCACATTTTCCGACATTGTATTCCATCTGCCAAACCTTAGCCCATTCGCTTAACCTATCTAAATCTCTTTGCAGCCTCTCTGTGTCCTCTACACAACCCGCTTTCCCACTAATCTTTGTGTCATCTGCAAATTTTGTTACACTACACTCTGTCCCCTCTTCCAGGTCATCTATGTATATTGTAAACAGTTGTGGTCTCAGCACCGATCCCTGTGGCACACCACTAACCACCGATTTCCAACCCGAAAAGGACCCATTTATCCCGACTCTCTGCTTTCTGTTAGCCAGCCAATTCTCGATCCATGCTAATACATTTCCTCTGACTCCACGTACCTTTATCTTCTGCAGTAACCTTTTGTGTGGCATCTTATCGAATGCCTTTTGGAAATCTAAATACACCACATCCATCGGTACACCTCTATCCACCATGCTCGTTATATCCTCAAGACTCACTGTCAAACTGGAGCACTATCAGGCTGACACTTCAGCACGGTACTGAGATATCAGTGAATTGTGGAAGGTGCCAGCCTTCAATTGAGAGATTTTTTTCAGGTGGATGTTAAAAGATCTCCTGATTGAAGAGCAGGGAGTTCTTCTGGCCTACATTCTTCCTTCAACCAACATCCGCCCATGACTGGTGAGCTCCGCAGGGCATTAACTGCATCACTGATTATGAGAATGAGATGGTGATTTTGTTTTATTTTGTGAATCTTTAAATTTAATTGGGCTATTTTCAAGAGTGCCTCACTGCTCAAGTTTTGAGGGCACTCTGTCCCAGTGGGTTACCAGGGTCAATCATTTTGGTCGAATTAAAATAGACCCAACCAACACCATGACCATTCATCTTGTTGCTGCTTTTGCCTACTTTACAGCAATCGCTTGTATGTGAAGTGCACTTGGATGTCCCGGGTGATGCAGTAAGTCATTATCCCAATGCAAAGATGTTTATCTTTGTGCACAAAAAAATTCCGTGAAGGGAATCACATTAAAATATTCATCTTGACATTTAGTGAAGGAATAGGCTGCGAGATGGTGCGGGAATGGGACAAATTAGGAGCGCCAGAGGTTAGGTGGCTGGCTGGCATGTGAGCGCACCTATGGCTATTAGTAATTCACCAAGTATCGGACTTGGCTGCTGTATGTTGCACAGTACTATGGAATCATTGTGTGGTAGGGAATGGCATTTCTGCTCAACAATTGAGAACGCACCTTTCCTGTTAAACAATAATGCTGTGACAGTGCTGGGAGCTCTGGAGGCGCTAACACCACAAAATGTCCTGTTCTCTGAAGGGGGCCTGTGGCGATGGACAGCAGGGCAATCACCAACCAAAAGCAGCAGTACTGCCTCCTTTTAAAGACACCATGATAAGACACTGGTGGGTTTCTTTATAAAGTTGCTGGCTTGTTACAATTGTTTTCTGCACAGTGTGTAAAGACAGTATTTGCTGAAAAGACTGTGAGCGGTAGTGAAAGGACAGGTCCAGCACCCACAACCTGGAACGTGTTGCTCAACATTTCACCGTTTCCACGGTGTATCCCGGCTTTCCGCCAATATTCCGCCGCAGTTACGGCAGCCATTCAAGAGGAACCTCTGAGAAAATTCCTGAGCTTGTTTTTATCTGAATAAGCTAACACTGAGTTAAAAACGGAGAACCAATTCTAACAGTTGATGAAAATTATGCTTTTACTGCTCTAACATTTAAAAAATTAAATCAAGCGAATTTTAATTACAATTGTACACAAGGACTCACCTTGCTTTCGGTGGGATTGTAGCGCACTTGACAGTTGCTATTAGGGAAGAAAATGAATAAGTGTCAAAGGCTTGGATCATTCATGCCATCACTATAGGTTGGATTAGGGCCAAAGTTTACAGAGGTGAAAGGTCAGTGCCTAAACCATTGTGCCAGGCAGTGTCAGCCTTCAAACTCCTTTGAAGGTATGTTGATATGGGCAGCGCCGCTGGAAAGAAACTGAGGCTTTGCCATTGCCATTGTCATGTGAATTATTCATACTGGCTCAGTTACTGGGACAGCTTCACTGGAACCACTGAAAGGCCCAGACATGGTCACCAGAGCAAACCCCAATGCAACTTCATCAACTTCTAGCCAAACATTTTTTTTAGTCAGTTTTGTTTAGCTTGAAAACTTCATGGAAGGAACAACTATAAATCTTGATAACAGCACTGTGTGCGTCACTGGTCAAACCTGGCGAAGTGCCTTTCATACCAGGAGTTGCATTATATGCAAAGAGCTTGGAGATATGATCAGGTGGTATAAAATTCAAGTATTATTTTCTGTCTTTTGCAGCAGAGTAAAACAATGGATATTTAAAAACTATTAATTTTCTTCCCAATACCAAAATATCATTTTGCAGAAGCAACCACTGAGTTATAGTTCCAGATTTAACAATATTCGAATACTAAAACTGATAAATTAATGTGTTAATGAAATAAACACATTGGGAGATTACTTTCTTTATTCTCTTATGTTCGCACATAATAAGATGTAGATAGACACAGACAGATTGGACCTTTACTGGGGTAGTGTTGGAGGGATTGCAATTCACCTATGGGCTAGGTAAGGGGAAACTCAGGAAAGGTTTCCACTCCTGTTTCCTGTGTAAAACCCTTCCTGAAAAGTTGGAGCTGGGGCTGGGGTCAGGGTCTGGGGATTGTGGTCTGGGGTCAGGATCGTGCTCTCCCTATATGTCTGAGGTCCTGGTCAGGGTCTGGGTTCTGAGTCGGGGGTGAGGAGGCTGGGGTCAGGGCTCTGGGGGTTATGGTTTGGGGTTGGAGGCTAGGGTCCATGGGTCAGAGGTCATGGTCTGGGGTTCATGGGTCGGTGGTTAGGATCGGGAGGTTGGGGTCCATGGGGCTGCGGTTCAGGGTCAGTGGACCATGGGTCAGAGGTCGTGGTCTGGGGCTAGAGGCTGGGGTCTATGGGTCAGGAGTCTGGGGTCCATGGGTCAGGGGGCTGGGGCCTATGGGTCAGGGGTCTATGGGTCAGGGGTCCATGGGTTAGGGGGCTGGGATCCATGGGTCAGGGGTCCATGTGTCAGGGGTCCATGGGTCGGGGTCTATGGGTCAGGGGGCTGGGATCCATGGGTCAGGGGTCCATGGGTCAGGGGTCCATGGATCAGGGGCTGGGGTCCATGAGTCAGGGGTCCGTGGGTCAGGGGTCCATGGGTCAGAGGGCTGGGGTCCATGGGTCAGGGGTCCATGGGTCAGGGGTCCATGAGTCAGGGGTCGTGGGTCAGGGGGCTGGGGTCCATGGGTCAGGGGTCCATGGGTCAGGGGCTGGAGTTCAGGGGTCCATGGGTCAGGGGCTGGGGTCCATGAGTCAGTGGTCTGTGGGTCAGGGGTCCATGGGTCAGGGGCTGGAGTCCATGGGTCAGGGGTCTATGGGTCAGGGGTCCGTGGGTCAGGCGGCCATGGGTCAGGGGCTGGAGTCCATGGGTCAGGGGTCCGTGGGCCATGGGTCAGGGGCCGGAGTCCATGGGTCAGGGTCCCATGGGTCAGGGGTCTATGGGTCAGGGGGCTGTGGTCCATGGGTCAGGGGTCCATGGGTCTGCAGTTGGTGTGCACGGGTCGGGCAGGGTGAGGGGGCAGGGGCTGGGGTCCATGGGTCGGGGGTTGGTGTGCATGTGTTGGGCTGGGTCAGGGGTCCATGGGTCAGGGGGCAGGGTCCATGGGTCAGGGGCTGGGGTCTATGAGTCAGGCTCCCCCTGTGGGGAATGCCCTGCTGTCTGGGCCCACACCAACAATGGTCATCTGGTGCAAGAACAACTTGTATTCCTATAGCACCTTTAATGTAGTGAAACGCCCCAAGGCGCTTCACAGCAGTGTTATAAGACAAAAATTTGATACTGAGCCACGCAAGAAATTAGGGCCGGTGACCAGAAGCTTGGTCAAAGAGGTCGGTTTTAAGGAGCGTCTTGAAGGAGGATAGAGAGGTGGAGAGGTTTAGGGAGGGAGTTCCAGAGCTTGGGGCCCAGGCAACAGAAGGCACGGCCACCGATGGTGGAGCGATTATAATCAGGGATGGTCAAGAGGGCAGAATTGGAGCAGGTGGTGAAGGGCGGCAGGAACCGGCCCCCGGCCTGAGGCCGTGGCTCCACGAGCGGGGCGGTGAGGATGGACAGAGGGCCCAACGTTGATATTTCTGAAGCAAGGACATTAAATTTGAGCCACGCTTTAAACTGAATAAAGCGTCCAGTCCGAATCACCAATCAGCACACGGTGTGCCGCGTCAATCACAGCAAGCGACCAATGGAGCGGCTCGGAGGGCGGGATCCAGCCTGATGGACAGCTCCACATGACCAATAGAGCGGCGCGAAGGGCGGGAGCCAGCCTGATGGACAGCTCGAGCGACCAATAGAGCGGCTCGGAGGGCAGGGGCCAGCCTGATGGACAGCTCCACCGACCAATAGAGCGGCGCGGAGGGCGGGACCGCGGTCGGCGGCCCGGTGGGTGATGGTCATAAATAAGCCGCGGATTTGATTAAACTCGATAAACCGAAGTGGGATACATGGCTGGAGTTGTTGATTTGCTGCAGGCGTCGCTTTAGTTCCCGGAGGAAGGGACTGTCCCGCTGAAAAGGCGGAAAACGCGGAGCGGCTTAGCCCCTGCTCACCTCACCGAACTTCACCATGGCGGCGCCTCGGTTACCATGGTGACCCAGCCTGCCCCGCGCCGGCCTGGATTTAAAGGGACAGCACACACCCTGAGTTCCAAGGCAAGGGCAGTGGCTCATTGGGACCTGTCCATCTTCAGCTATTGGGAATATCCCAGCTAAATGTTTAAAATATCTTCCTGTTACCATCCAACTATAAAATATAATGGGGAAAAACTGCAAATGCTGGAAATAAAGAGGTCAGGCATCTGAAAAACAAGCCATAAATGTTTAGATGTGTGCACTTTATGGGACCTGAACCTTGCAACTGTCTGACTTGTTTCTTTGTTGTTGAAATTTATTGGTTTTGAATGTGTGAAAGTTGGATTTTAAAGTAATGTCAAAATTATCAGATCGGTCAGGTAATGCTAGAAAACTCAATGGACAATCAGGCTCTGTAGTTATAACGGACCAACATTGCTAGAGATTGACTGGATTGAAAGGTCCCTCTTGTTTTTGATATCTTTGTTTCCAAATCGCTCCACGGCCTCACCCCTCCCTATCTCTGACTTCCTCCAGCCCCACAACCCTTCAAGATCGCTGCACTCCTCCAATTCTGGCCTCTTGCGCATCCCCAATTTTGATCACTCCACCAGTGGAGGTCATGCCTTCAACTAGCTACAGCCTAAGCTCTGGCATTCCCTCCCTAAATCTGTTTGGCTTTCCTCCTTTAAGACACTTCTTAAAACCTACCTCTTTGATCAAGCTTCAGGTCATCTGTCCTACTATCTCAAATTTTGTTTGTTAACACTCCTTTGAAATCCCTTGGGACGTTTTATGTTAAAAGTGCTATGTTGTTGATAATCAGGGTATACTCCTAATGATCCCTTCATTCAGCAGTATTTCACAAATGTTGGAAGTACAATAAAATCTTCATGTTTTTCTCGTGCTCTTATATTCTGTCAAGTGTAGCTCAGTGGTAGCACACGCGCCTGAGTTAGAAGGTTGTGGGTTCAAGGTGCCCTCTCAGATGAGACGTTAAACCAAGACCTCCTCTTCCCTCTCATATCATCCTAGGCAGTCCCTCAGAATCGAGGAAGACTTGCTTCCACTCCTAAAGTGAGTCCTTTGGTGGCTGAAGAGTCCAATGCGAGCCACAGACCGTCACAGGTGGGACAGACATTCGTCAGGGGAATGGGACTGATTTGCCGCATACTCCTTCCGCTGCCTGCGCCTGACCTCTTCATGCTCGCAGCATTGAGATTCGAAGGGCTCAACGTCCTCCCGGATGCACTTTCTCCACCTCGGGCGGTCTTCGGCCAAGGACTCCCAGGTGTCAGTGGTGATGTTGCACTTTACCAGGGAGGCTTTGAGGGTGTCCTTGTAACGTTTCCGCTGCCCACCTTTGGCTCGTTTGCCGGGAAGGAGCTCCGCATAGAGCAATTGCTTAGGGAGCCTCGTGTCTGGCATGCAAACTATTTGGCATGCTGTCTGACATGCGAACTTCCCTCTCACAACACTATTATCAAAGAGCAGGGGAGTTTTCCTGGTATCCTGCCCAATATTTATCTCTCAACCAACATCATCATCTCATTGCTGTTCGTGGGGCCTTCCTGTGCATAAATTGGCTGCTGCATTTCCTACATTACAGCAGTGACTCTACTTCAAAATTAATTCATTGGTTGTAAAGTCCTTTGGGATATCCGGAGATCATGAAAGGCACTATATGAAAGCAATTCTTTATTGTGGCATTCTATTTTACTGTACTCTTGCTGCACATCTTTTTAATGTTGTAAATGTATTATAAATGCAAGTATGTAAATATCATGACTTGCATTATTAACCAAGAATATTCTAGTTATTCAAAGCAGATTGTTGGGATGGGGTTAAAACATGAGAACAGCTGGATGTATTATGAATTTACTGAGACCACAGGGAAAGATGTTGGGTGTTTCACTTGTGGGCAAACAAACTCGAGATTATCTCAGGTATAAATAAAAGCAATGGATACCATCATTGGACCAAATCTGTTTACTTCATCCTGTATAACATTTAAACAAACCCAGAGAAATCAAACAGTACAATAATTCACTACAATGACCAATTTGCAGTGCCTCAATGTTCAGGTGCATGGAATATTAATTGAATGCGTGTCGTCACCAGTTTCCGTAATTGTGTAAATGGAAAATGTATGAAATATTCATACAATGTCCACTTGAACTAGGTTGTGTCTGGAAAGAGAATTTTGAGATTTACAACACTGGTGGTACTAGTAACAGCAGAATTTGGAGGCAATGAATTTGCAGTGGCACACAAGAATGGTATGGCTCATTAATGGCCATTGGCTTACGTGATTTTCCTATAATGTATCGATATACTAAATGTTGCTAAGGACACCAGCATAAAGCCATTCCTATACTTTTCCCTTCCAATATTTTTCTTTTAAGTTCCATGTTTTCACCGTGTACAATGCAGGATGTAAAAACATGCATGAAAAGCAGGTTTGTATATAGAATTCAATTCAGCTCCAAATTAATTGCCACAATCAAATACACCACTGTTAGAATGAAAAATAGGTTTGGGTCATTGTTTTAAAGTTATCTTCATTTCCATTAAAATTTCTTGCTTTTCCACAGAAAAGCTAAATAAAATTCAGCATAAGATTTTTACTTTCACATTGCGTACTTGTAAAAGGTGAAGTATCAAATTACTCTTACCAATCGGCAAGACAATCTTAAAGAGAATTGTAATGCAGAGCGATAGACTAGTGCCAACTTGTACCAAGTCGGTCCAATTTATCCCCCGAGTATTCACCAGTACTGAGACAGTGCCATCGAATGGTTATTGTAAAACATGAAAAATAGGAAGAGCAAGAATTCATTTCAAAAAGGACCTCTGCATCTCACCACGTACTACTGGTAAAGACCTGGTAGCGATACCACTGATACAACTCGAGCATGGTTTCAGAAGTTGAACTAAGTAGGGGTCAACAGAAGGAGAATGCCCCCTCCATCTAATCATGCTGCCAGTACAAGCCCAATGATTATACCGACTCGTAAAGCCAATGAACTGATCGAACATACTGCACTGAAGAGACACAAGACTACAACTGCATGACCAGCATTATCTGCTTTGTTCCTAACCTTTTTATAAATTATTTTTTAACCAATCTGAACTTTGTGCTCATCAAGTTGAGAGATGTTAGTCCTGGGAAATAGAACACTTTCCATTTCAGCCACCCAGTGTCAACAACAGGCATTCCTGGAGAAGGTAGACTGTGGTTAGATACAGAGCAAAAGCTCTCTTTATTCTGCCCCAACCTCAGATTACAACCCACTATGCCCCAGTATAATATTACTCCATTATCCATATCCGCTATCCTGTTTGTCTGACTGTTAGACAATTTAGTGTCAATTTAGGGGCAGAAAGACTTTGACGACGCGTGAACCTGGAGTTTAAATTATGCACAAGTGCAAGTGATGTTTGCCATGTGCTGTAAAAGTTGTGTAGTGGTTACACCTTTTAAAAACATCCCGGGCATGTCTCAGTCTTGGAACAGTCATCTTTTTAACCAGGTTGTGGTAACCATACATAATCTAACCAACTACCAAAACAAATGTGTGTCTCTATATACACGTTGACATACAACGTTTTACTTGAACCCCATTTATTACCCCATAAGTAGTCAACAAGTCTGATCTTCAGCCACAGTGTTTGCAAACTCACGCGTGAGGGTCTGTTCTCAGCTACACAACTTCAACCATAACAGGTTATGGAGCTGAGCTTTATCACATGTCCAATGTTTGTCCAGTCAGTGCACAAGCATTCAGATTTCACTAATGTTTAAAAAAAATACAAAGCAAACTTAGGAATGAATACACACAAAAATCTCAAAAAACCACCGAGCGTTTGGTAGTCTAGGACAAGGGGAGGGCAAAAGTCTGGGTTAGTTATAAAAGTCCTTCCATTTCTTTCATGAAAGACTCATAGATATCGTCCTTTGTTTGGATAGAGACAGCAGGTGTGGCTTTTGGTATTGGCTTCATCGGGGCAACAATCTCTTCCTCTCCCTTCTTCACTGGTGCCTGGTTCTTGTTTTCGCGCTTGACACGCAGGGCGGTGGGCACAAAGCGGGTGATCTCTGCCTTGGGGTTGGTGATTTGTGGCTTTGCGCTGATAGTGGCAATGGCTTTCTTCTCGATGGTGGTCACATTCTCGTCCATTTTCGGACGCTGGATGAGACTTGGCGGAGCACTGAGGACACCAGGGTTGGGCACAGGGGCTGGGGGGAACAATCCTGGTGGTGCAGGCCCCAGTGGAGGGGCCATTGGTGGGCGGATCATACCTGGCCGAGGAGGTGGGATACCTAGGGGGAGAACAAAATGGTTAGCTTGGAGTATATAGTTTCAGAAAATCATTGCACAAGCACTTTCCTTCAGGCAACTTCTGCCATGCTATACATAAGGACATAAGAACATAAGAATTAGGAACAGGAGTAGGCCATCTAGCCCCTCGAGCCTGCTCCGCCATTCAACAAGATCATGGCTGATCTGGCCGTGGACTCAGCTCCACTTACCCGCCCGCTCCCCGTAACCCTTAATTCCCTTATTGGTTAAAAATCTATCTATCTGTGATTTGAATACATTCAATGAGCTAGCCTCAACTGCTTCCTTGGGCAGAGAATTCCACAGATTCACAACCCTCTGGGAGAAGAAATTCCTTCTCAACTCGGTTTTAAATTGGCTCCCCCGTATTTTGAGGCTGTGCCCCCTACCAGTGGAAACAACCTCTCTGCCTCTATCTTGTCTATCCCTTTCATGATTTTAAATGTTTCTATAAGATCACCCCTCATCCTTCTGAACTCCAAGGAGTAAAGACCCAGTCTACTCAATCTATCATCATAAGGTAACCCCCTCATTTCTTGAATCAGCCTCGTGAATCGTCTCTGTACCCCTCCAAAGCTAGTATATCCTTCCTTAAGTAAGGTGACCAAAACTGCACGCAGTACTCCAGGTGCGGCCTTACCAATACCTTATACAGTTGCAGCAGGACCTCCCTGCTTTTGTACTCCATCCCTTTCGCAATGAAGGCCAACATTCCATTCACCTTCCTGATTACCTGCTACACCTGCAAACTAACCTTTTGGGATTCATGCACAAGGACCCCCAGGTCCCTCTGCACCACAGCATGTTGTAATTTCTCCCCATTCAAATAATATTCCCTTTTACTGTTTTTTTTCCCCCCAAGGTGGATGACCTCACACTTTCCGACATTGTATTCCATCTGCCAAACCTTAGCCCATTCGCTTAACCTATCCAAATCTCCTTGCAGCCTCTCTGAGTCCTCTACACAACCCGCTTTCCCACTAATCTTAGTGTCATCTGCAAATTTTGTTGCACTACACTCTGTCCCCTCTTCCAGGTCATCTATGTATATTGTAAACAGTTGTGGTCCCAGCACCGATCCCTGTGGCACACCACTAACCACCGATTTCCAACCCGAAAAGGACCCATTTATCCCGACTCTCTGCTTTCTGTTCGCCAGCCAATTCTCTATCCATGCTAATACATTTCCTCTGACTCCGCGTACCTTTATCTTCTGCAGTAACCTTTTGTGTGGCACCTTATCGAATGCCTTTTGGGAATCTAAATACACCACATCCATCGGTACACCTCTATCCACCATGCTCGTTATATCCTCAAAGAATTCCAGTAAGTTAGTTAAACATATACAAATCAAATGTATCAGAATCTTTCTCCTTTTTTAATGAATATAATTTATATAAGCAAACTATGTACAAGATACATTCAAGAAATTTAAAGCCAGATACAATTATGAACTAAAAACAAATTACATTAAAAATGTACAAATTGTATCACCTTTTATGTGCAAAACCCTTCCTTTTATTTGATTGACTGAACAGTTTGCGCCCACAGATCACTTAACACTTCAAATGGCAAGTTCTGTTTATTGTAACACATGTTCATCAGAGTCGGGGTGTTGTTTCCAATGTAGATAAATTGCAGCATTTGTACAATCAGAGATTTCAGTCAGGTTCCATGGCTGACCATGAGGCAGGTGGGTTATTATGGCTTCCAAAAAAATTCAATTAAATAATGCTTAAGACATCACTAGTTCCCAATGTATTACCTGAATAAAATACTTTTTGTTTCCATGCATTTTGCAAAATAATATTCAATACAAATTTCTCCCCAAAAATGGTTGCAGAGTTTCAGCTAAAGAAAAATACTGATTCTGAACAAAAATCTGATATCTTTAATAAACAACAGGTTGTGTACTAACTGCTTAATTAGGGGGCAGCGCTGAACACACATTCTGTTGGGGGGGGGGGGAAGGGTCCTAATGTTAAATGCAACTACACTTCCAGTTAGCGCCGTTTTACAGTTTAGGGGCATGCTTTTATAAACATCCTAATTCACAATGTCATTGATGTATTTACAGTTCCAGCTCCTCAGAAATGTGTCTATTTGAATGCATGCTCATGGCTGAAAGCTCTGCTCATTGGTCCTTTCTGGTCTGCTGTAAAAATTGTCTTTGGACACAGCCACAAGTGTCCTTTCTCGTCAGTTCAACAAGGTTCAAGCTAATTGGAGAATTTCCGCGGTCATTTGATTGTTTGATAAATGAAGGAGGAAAAAAACCTGTCCCTACTGGACTACTGAAGGAGGGTTGAAGAATACAGCATACGGTCACGTAACGTTAGGGGGAGTGCCATTGTGTTTAAATGGGTCACACAGGTTATGCTCACAGCCCCACCTACAGGCGCAATACCATTCCAATGTGTTGTGACCACTGTTTATAAGCATATATATAACAGATATCACTGTAACCATTCTATCTTACCTGGGGGTGCAGGTGGTGGCAATCTGGGAGGAGGTCCCCGAGGTGGTGGGCCTGGAGGAAGGCCTGGCGGGGGTCCTGGTGGAGGGCCTGGAGGTCGCCCAGGTGGTGGTCCAGGAGGAAGCAGTCGTGGAATCGGCCCTCTGATGCCAGGTAACCCGGGTGGTCGTATGAATGGGGGAGCACCTGTAATGAACAGCACACTATTATAATCAGACTGCACATCACCAACCAGAGTGCTGAATCCACACAGTGCTACCGGATATTTTAGTCCTGTTTTCTTTGTGTTTTTTTAATTGTCAAACTAATCACGAATGTTAAGGTCCCAGAATTGCCCTACACTGCTATTCTAAATATTCCAATACACGATTCTCACATTTCTAGGACGTTTCACAGCAGACAAAATTAGAATACCAATTATAAATTGCATTTCCAAGTTTGTGGCACAGCCTGTGAATCAAGTGATCGATCTATCGCAGATCAAAATCAAATATTTATTAAGGACGGGAGATTGTTGTATAAACCTATGAGAGCTGATCAGTTGTTACTGAGAACAGGAGACTGTGTTTCAGGCCCCCAATGACAGGATCGAGCACTCTTACATCATGTACGGTAGTTAGATGCAGAGTACAGCTCCCTCTACACTGCCCCAATAATATGCCTTGGCCCCAGAGGAACACCCCACAAATGCAACTTAAAAACATTCTAAATACTCTGCTTGCCTTATCTTGCCATCAACTCTCCATTTCATTATTTGGGGTTGATTTTTCCTTGGCCTCTAATTCTGTATTCCATTGATTCTAACTTCCTTTTCTGAAAGACACAAGTCAAACCTTTTTCCCTTCCTTTCTCAGTCCTTGGTGGAAGCAACAAGAACAGTTTTCCTTCAGCCAATCAAGCCCCTGCGCTCTGCAGACTGGCCTGGGCACACAGGCTGCATCAAAGGCCCAGTCCTCCTCCACAACTGATTTCACCCCCACCATCGGTAGCGAGACTGTGCTCTGACAAGATACTATCCATGGCACAACCACTGGTTAAAGAACTATTCATTTACTGCACGGACTGCATCGCTAATTGCCATGAAAGACTCATTACTGCGATGCTCAAAGAGGAAACTCTGATGTGACAGCCGAGCCCCCACTCCCTCCCCATCTCAACCATGTGGGTTTTTAAACTGCATTCATTCAGTTCCACCAGAATCAGGTTCAACAACTCCAAGCAAGATCTCCAACAAGGTACAAGCTAATCGCATTTCCTGGTTAATGTTATTTTAAATAGGCTTGTGGCAACAGGACTCCCTTCAAGTGTACACAGTTTGCTTCATAAATGGTATTATCCCAATAGTCACACCAATTAGAGTTGGAGGATTACCACTCGAGTTCGGTTTTTTTTACCTGGAGGTGGCCCTGGTGGCAGACCAGACGGTGGTCCCGGGGGTCTCAGTGGAGGAGCAGGAGGAGGTCCAAGTGGGGGAGGCCCGGGCATTGGTGGGACCTGCATTGGTGGCCTGGGGGGCATCTGAGTTGGTGGTGGGACCTGCGGTCCCTCTGGCCGCGATTCCTCCCGGTGTCTCTTTTCTCGATTCTGATCTTCTGTATCCATCTTTTCCTCATTTGCACCTCCCTCGGCATTGGCTTCCTCTTCCTCCTCCTCTTCATCATCAGGGAAATCTTGACCTATTAGGAGGCAGATACGGTATTAACTTAATTTCAGCATTCTTCACACATAGAGCTCGACATAAACACTGAAGAAAATAAGTCCTAATGGATTGGCTAGCATAACATAAGAAATAGGAGGAGTCGGCCATTCGGCCCCTCGAGCCTGCTCCGCCATTCAATAAGATCATGGCTGATCTGATCTTGGCCTCAACTCCACTTCCCTGAGAGTCAAGAGGCTCCACATTAGCCCTAAACTGGGTCAAACAACTGATTCCCCTTAAAGTCAATAGAGCCATGTCATTCATCACCAGAGCAACTCAGGAGGGACAAACTAAAACTCTACATGCCAGTCTACACAAGGGTAAGTATTATATTTAATAAGTATGACGGGAAATGTTAACCCCAGGTTGAATATTGCTGACGAGGTGTGTCCCAGTTGCTATCCTGGTATTCATTGCTAGCTGCTTTACCACATGTGTAAATACCATTGTCCTGAAATTCCAGTCTCCTGTCATAACTACGGCAAGAGGCCAGTGGAACTCGAGGGGAACATGGTACATGGCTTCTTTAACAATTTATTGGGGGTTCTGCTGGTCTCCTGCCAATCTTACATAACCTCTGTGGAATTTGGTGCCCATGGCTCCCGATGTCAGCACCATATCTAAATCCCCAGCTATCCGAGGACTATTTGAAATCTCTGATTCCCTCCCATCTCCCACCCAATTTTCTTCTGAACATAATTTATTTGCTGCGATAGTTACACTGCTGCCAGCAATCCTTTGGCATCGGGCACAGGCGACCATTCTCCATGTGAACTGTGGGGAGGAGGGCAGTGTACGTGTTGCCTTAACCAGCATCCACACGTAGGCAATCTCCAACAGGAGTTACTGAGCAGCAGCTGATTTTTCCTTGCTGTAATCTGGGGAGCGGAGCCATTTGTAGTGTCATTTATTAGCTCCCATTGTAATCATTGTGGACTTTTATTTTCAGAATCAGAAAAACACACAGCACAGAGGGCGACCATTCAGCCTGTCGTGCCAGTGCTGGTTCTTTGAATGATCAGTCGTGCTGAGTCCCACATCCCTGCTTCTTGTCCGTAACCCTGAGAGTTCCTCATCCTCCAGTACCTGTCTCACTCCCCATTAAAATCATTTATAGAATCAGTTTCCAACACCTTTTCAGGTCGAGCGTTTCCGATCCCACCAATAGAGTGAAAAATGTTCTCATCTCCCCTCTGGAACTTTTTCCATGACCTCTGGTTCTTGACCCACGTGCCAGAGCAAACAGCCTTTCTCTATGTATTCTATACCTACTTTTAATATAATATTTTACTTGCTAATGCTTCATCACTGCTTTCCAGATCAGCATTGTCCTACAGGCCTCTCTTATGAAATGCTTCACCTTAGATCAGCTAACTCAGCATACACTGTGGATCAAACTTGGGACCTTTCAGGGCTGCATGGCTTAGCAGGTCAAAGAACCAGCCGTACAGTGACTTGCTAAGTTACTGGAGGACTAGGCCCCTTGTCTGCACTATCTACTGTCTCCTAATGTGAAATGCCTTGTCCCCTGGGTCAGTACCACTCACACATCACTCGCTCCCTCCCTCCCTCGGGATCACAGCTCTCTGCTCTGGAGGTGGTTAATCCCGTTACTCACCCGCCATCCGAAGCATCATGGCCTGCAGAGGAGTCAGCTCCTTCAGGTTTTTCTTTTTCTTCCTTTGTTTGTCCTGCACGTCTGCAAACCGCACAATACGCCCTGCGGAAAGGCAATACACAGAGTCAACATGTATCCGTGTTCTGGTAACTAGCAACCTACAGAGAAAGGCACAGCTGTCTTGCCATAAACCGTCAATCTCAGTTGTCTTTCGTATGGTTTTTAAATGAATTTACATTTGGGCTTTAGCAACCTAGTTAGAATGACTGCCTACACATTTGTGCCATCTGCAAAGCGACGCATGCAGGCTCTGCATCAAATAGAAATTGCTTTAACTCAGGTTCATAGAAGCACCAACTAGAAAGTACAATATTGGACATACATCCATCTACAGATTGAAAACATGGTTGGCAGACAGTGTGGTGCTGCAGTACATGGGAGACCAATGCGGGTTATGCGGAGGGCTGGATCATGGTCCAACTCCATCACTCCCACAAACTGACCATGCATTGGAAGGGGCGGGGGAGACGAACTGTCGGGCACCACCTTAACTAATAAGAAATTTAAAGAAAAAAAACAGATGGAAGGGTGACTGTGTGACTGTTACATCAGGCAACAACCCAAACAAACTACAACATACCTGGTTTATCATCATCTAGCCTTGAACCGTCATCATCTTCATCTCGATGCCGAAAATCATCGTCGTCATCATCACTGTCTTTATCTTTTGAGTCATCACTGTCTTCATCCTGGTCGTCTCGATCTCCATCTTGATCCTGCTCCATGCCCTCAGGGTAATCATCGTCCCCACTGTCGTCCTCCTCCTCATCCTCTTGCATATCCTGAATTGCTAAATGGCATAAGAAATGTCAGGACAGTGCACACAGTATTCCACATATACTTTGGGAGTCTATTCACAGCATTACACCAACACACACAGCACCAGAATAACAAACTACTGGAAATACACAGCAGGGCCAGCAGCACCTGTAAAGGATGCCTTACCAGTTTCAGGATCATAAACGTTGTCTTCATCTTTTCCCTTCAGAGGTAAGCCTGGAGGGGGGCCCATCCTTCGTGCATAAATTGCTAATACCTGAGGAGGGGGTGGCCCCGGAGGTGGGCCAGGGGGCTTCTTGCCAGGTGGCAATCGAGGAACCCCATGCGAAGGAGGGGGCATGAGTGTAACAGGTTTGGAGGGTGGCCTGGAAGGAAGAATATCCATTTTGAATTTTTTTGCACAAAAGTTCTGTTTTTTTTTTAAATCACCTCAAATTGCCCCAACACCAGGCATACATCTGTAATCCCCAGTACTGCACCCCAACACGATACATATTATCGAGGCACAATCCTAATTTCGGAAGATAAAACCCATAATCTAACTGTCTTGTCACGTTTTTCACTGTTGAAGTGATATTAACTTTCCATTACAAATTCCCATATCTACATTTATACTGGAAACTGCCATGTGAATTTGTCATGCTATAATTACACCCTCCCACCAATGGACAAGCTGGAGTCCCATCACAAGCAGGAAGATATAAATAAAGTATGATGTATTTACAGCGGCAGTTCCATCATAAATGCAGATAAAGGAATTTATGTTAGAAACAAAAATAAAGCTGGAATGTATGACTTTAATATAGGGACTGGTCTGGTCTAAATTATTCCTCGCCCTTAATGCTGCCTCGTTTTGTCTTGATTCCTCTTGTGTAATGTCACTGGAGACCAGCTAGTAAAATATAAACATTTTATATCTGTTCCCTTGTACGCTTAATAAAATCTAGTTTGGAAAATACACCTACGGTCTAACTGTGTGAAAGTTCACAATCACCATTATGTTTTCCTAAAAATCCAACCGATAACCTTGATAATGTTACTTGCCACTTATCTGTGACACTGAAACTCACCCACAAGCTAATTCCTTTCAGTTCTGGTAGACATTACCAGTAGAGGATAAGATCACTAAAATATCTTGTGCGGTGCTTACCCCAAAAGCCAACACCTCCTGTTTTAAATATTCGCTGCTCATGTACATGTCCAAGGGGCTTTTGGTACAAATGAATTGCTGCTCACCCATAAGCTGATGTTTTTTTCAGTATGGATGGTGGCTGAGCTCCGGGGAGGGGGATATCCTGAATCATGATGTTTGATGGTGCGTGAGGCATGTCTGGCAGTGGAATACTCTCCACCTCCACGTGTTGGGCATTCTGTACAAACAAGGAGAACAGGCACATACTTACACTGCACAGATGAACCAATAGTATTTTTAGAACATACACCAATAACTTGATCCTTGATACAACTACAATAAGCTCTTCATCTAAAAGCACTTCACGTCTTTGGGAGTTATGTACTGCAAGGCAGCTGAAGGCAAGCATGCAGAGCCTCTGCCAGCATCTGCACTTGGAATTATAAACGCCCGACGGCAGCAGAGAGCAGTTCTGGCGAGTCTTGTGAATTGTTGCCAGTCGCACTGTGTTTTTCTCTGATCAGAGAACAGTATGGGTGAAAGAGTACACAGTTCAGATGGGCTCTCCCGAAACCAGAGGAATGTAACACTAGCATTAAAAACCGCCAAATACAAGGGATGTAATGTTAAATACATACTAGCAAGCCCACTCATCCACTTCTTACATAGAAAGAACTGCATATTAAAAAGCACACACATTACAGCATATTTGTCCCACCATCATTTAAAAGCTCCCATTTTATGTCGCTTCATGTTTAGTTTTGTGCCGACACGAGTTTGCTCTCATGCGTTCCACAGCCCTGAACTGCTTTTGTCAGAGCCATTCGACAGAAAGGCTTTTATACTCCATCCCCTTTATTACAAAGGGGATGGTGTATAAAAGCAAGGAAGTCTTGCTACAGCTATATAAGGTATTGGTGAGGCCACACCTGGAATACTGCATGCAGTTTTGGTTTCCATATTTACGAAAGGATATACTTGCTTTGGAGGCAGTTCAGAGAAGGTTCACTCGGTTGATTCTGAGGATGAGGGGGTTGACTTATGAGGAAAGGTTGGGCCTCTGCTCATTGGAGTTCAGAAGAATGAGAGGTGATCAGATAGAAACGTCTAAGATTATGAGGGGGCTTGACAAGGTGGATGCAGAGAGGATGTTTCCACTGATGGGGGAGACTAGAACTAGGGGGCATAATCTTTGAATAAGGGGCCGCCCATTTAAAACAGAGATGAGGAGAAATTTCTTCTCTGAGGGTTGTAAATCTGTGGAACTTGCTGCCTCACAGAGCTGTGGAAGCTGGGACTTGAATAAATTTAAGACAGAAATAGACATTTTCTTAAATGATAAGGGGATAAGGGGTTATGGGGAGCAGGCAGGGAAGTGGAGCTGAGTCCATGATCAGATCAGCCATGATCTTATTGAATAGCTTGAGGGGCTGTATGGCCTACTCCTGTTCTTATGAAAGCTGTGAGCTGCACTCATCCCACTGGTTTCAGTACAGCTCCTCCTGTAAAACACCAAGTCTGTTCAGATCTGCGCCGAATTAAAAGGCAATGCGAAAAATAAGGACAGCACTCCCAACCTCTAGCACGAAGGTGAAACTCATACCGAATTTCCTTTGTGTAACTCCTGCACTTTCAAAGCAACATCTGGCAGCAATTGAAACAGGCAGTCTCACTATGGGGGCGTCTCCTTTCACCAACAAAGTTCTGCATGACTCCTTTTTGGAATCCTCATCTGTATTTTTAGGTCATTTATTACAGAAGATGGCAGCAAAGGTGGTTAAGCAGCAGCTTCAAAGGGAGGTCAATACTGTCAGAGTAACATGAAAGTGCTGTCGCCCGATATAGATCCAAGAGATACATTGAGCACGTCCCTTCAGTCAGTGGTCTGCTTTGTAAAAGGCATTTTCTCCATTAATCATTTGTGTGAAACAAAGAGAAAGATAAAGGCAGTGAATTCAGACCATAGCACCACATTCCCTGGCGAGAGCGGGCTTGGAACCAGTGCACTGTGGGAACTGGAAAATTAAACAGCCAGTAAGACAATCAGCTGATCACCAACAATGGGCTATTTGCCACAAACACATTCAGATGCTTCCCCGCTCGGATGACGTGATAATCTCTGCTCCATGAGCAACACCCATCAGAGGTGCACTTACAGCTGCAAAATTGGGTTTAAAAAAACTCATTTGGAGAATGACAACAGGGATTGTACACAGATGAACAAGTTGTACACTTTGAGGGAGAGCATTTTTTTTTTTAATAAAGATAAAAGTTATTTTTCCCGCGGTGTCACATTTATATTGCCAGGTCAGGTGCAATATAGTTAATTGCAGATTAAAACTCCCTGTTCCCTGCCGCAATGTGTCTCAACCCTGAGAGAGAGATCCCACTGCACCAGTGAGGCACACCAGGTACCCTAGTCTCTGAGTGACAGATTGGAGGCAGTTTTGTGGTTTCGGTCCACACAGGCGAACGGACACTGGG
This sequence comes from Pristiophorus japonicus, assembly GCF_044704955.1. Classification (NCBI taxonomy): domain Eukaryota; kingdom Metazoa; phylum Chordata; class Chondrichthyes; family Pristiophoridae; genus Pristiophorus; species Pristiophorus japonicus. Next base: position 99,408,313 of record NC_091995.1, read on the forward strand.
AGACCAAAGTCACCACAGATTTGCACTAGGCCAACCAGAGTGACCTTCCATTATCGGACGTTAAATACGAGAATGGCAATGCACCAGGTAAAGCATTACACCTATCCACTCCAGAATGAGGCAGTTAAGGAACATCACCCATTCTGGAACAGCTTTCCACAGAAATTAATACCTGGAGGAGGAATATTTTGTTTAACAAAAAGGTTATACACAGAAACATTTCTGTGACACACAATGGCTATTCAACTCCTCCCTCACCTTGACAGCATCGAAGAACTGGCAGAGTTGAGATCGTTTCTGTTCATATTCAGTCTCAAGCTTCCGTAGCTCCTTATAAAAATCAGTATTTTCCTTCTCGTATAGACGCAGGATCCGCTCAAACGTCTCCCGTAGCTTTTTCCGCTTGTCTTTCAGCACCTTCTCATTAAGCTGGGGCTGCTGCACGGGATTGAACTCTGTACAAAAAACCATGGAAAAAATCTCAAAAACGCAGCGTGCAGAGCAGACGATGGTGACAGCACAGAGCACTCACAGGACGGGGGACAGACGCGGCGACGGACAGCGGGAGGGGCAACGGACACCGGGCGCGGCGCGGGATGGGACGGCGCCGGACGGTGTCAATACAATCAAAAACCTGCCACAGAATACTTAACATAAGGTGCCCAGACCCCAGTCTCTGTCCCTGGCCCAACAGTATTACATACCCGTGGCCTCCTTAGTATGAACCAAAGTCAAGCGGATCAGATGTTTACTAATCAGAATTTTGAAATCTACAGATTATTCCCATTATAAGCAAACTGGAACAATTGAGAATCTATAGCCAACAAATAAATGAAAATAACTGTTCAGTGAATTCAGACTGAGCAGCATGACAGCTTAGCAGGTAGTGTGGTGATTGGAATATTGGGTTATCCACCAAGACATCCAACCTAAACACCCAATCGCCCTCTGAGCTTGAACATGACACCTTCAACTGGGAAGCAACGATGTTTCAGCACATTTTAAATATAATGGCAACTTTTTTTTATTTAAGAGGTGTTACGCCAATATCGTGAACACTCTTTTAAAAAAAATCAGATAGCTTTATCCTACATTCTTCTAATTCCTGGTCTTTACCCATTTCATCCAGTTTCTCCATGTCTTTGATTATCTGTTTGGGGTCCTTCATCTTCAGCACAGCAGCCCGCACCATCATACGCTGCTTCTTGTTCTGTGAGATACGGAGCACAATGTTACCCAGGAATCCATCGCCGATTCAAATTCACACCAAAAGCATCCAAGTCCAGGGAGATGGAGGTCAACTGCTGCCCCAGTTCCAATCAGCTAACTCAGCACAGACATGGGATTCTCCTGGAATCTTCCTGCTGGGGATGGCTCAGAATCCCACCAGGTTGCTCATTTACCCAGCAAGCCATCAGCAGAAATGGAACGTTATGTGGTTGAAAGGTCAAGGACAAGGGAGCAAAGGCACAAGATTAAACACAAGAGATTTAGAACAGCGGGTACGAGAAAGTTCTTCGCAAGGGTGAGATGTTGGGGCAGAAACAATGTCAAGATTAGATCAGATAAGTGGATGAAAGAAAAGGGGTTGAAGGGATCTGGGTACAGGGTGAGTAAATTATATTGCTCGCATGGAAGAGAAATGCCGACACAGGCTGGTGGGCCAAATGGCCTATTTCTGTGTGGTAACTTCTACACATTTCCATGTGTAATGCAAATTACACCCAAGTAACAATTCTCTTACCTTGATATCCAAAGTATTTTTGGCGCACAAGTCACCCAAAAATTTGCATTAAAAATATTCATACACACTAACTCAAACAGTAACACTTAGACCCTGTGATCCCAAAAAAACACAACTGCCTCACCTTTTTCAGTTCCCGCTTCCTGGCCTCCTTTCCTGTTTAATAAAAAAGTAAAATTAGATTAGAACTCGGACAGCCCAAAGTGCTTTACAGTCAGAAGTATAATCACTGTTGTAATGTAGGAAATTTTCACACAGCAAGCTCCCACAAACAGCAATGTTATAATGACCAGATCATCTGTTTCAGATGTTGGTTGAGGGATAAATACCGGCCAAGTTGCCTGCGCTCTTCTTCGAATAGTGCCATGGGATCTTTTATATCCGTTTAAGATGGAAGGTTTAACGTTTCATCCGAAAGACGGCACTTACTCAGTATTGCACGGGCCTGGATTTTAGCGTTCAAGTGTCTGGAGTGGGACTTGAACCTACAACCTGCAGGCTCAGAGAACGACCCACTGAGCCACGGCTGATACGTTTTAACATCAGAACAACAACTTGTATTTATATAGCGCCTTTAGCATAGTAAAACATTCCAAGGCGCTACACAGGAGTATTTTAAGACAAAATAAATTTGACACCGAGCCACATAAGAAGAAATTACGGCAGATGACCAGAAGCTTGGTGAAAGAGGTGGGTTTTAAGGAGCGTCTTAAAGGAAAGAGAGGCAACGCAGGTAAAGCCCCGGCCACCAGTGTTGGAGCGATTATAATCGGGGATGCTCAGGACAGAATTAGAGGAGCGGAGATATCTCGGGGGGTTGTGGGGCTGGAGGAGGTGATACAGATAGGGAGGGGCGAGGGTCATGGAGGGATTTGTAAACAAGGATGGGAAAGTTGCTGTACCTGGGCTGGAGATAGGTTCTGTCAGTGACCATGGGAGCGGGACTAGCCGCAACCCGCAGTTTGAGAGCAGCAGGTGCCACCGGTTGGTGAGAGGTGAGCGCCAGGCATCAAAACTGCCCCACCCCGGCCCAACACACCCTGCCCCCGACCCCACACATCCTGCCCCCAACACACCCTGCCCCCCGGCCCCCAGCCCCTGACCCCGGCCCCCAGCCCCTGCCCAACACACCCTGCCCCCCGGCCCAACACACCCTGCCCCCGGCCCCACACATCCTGCCCCCAACACACCCTGCCCCCCGGCCCCCAGCCCCTGACCCCGGCCCCCAGCCCCTGCCCAACACACCCTGCCCCCCGGCCCAACACACCCTGCCCCCGGCCCCACACATCCTGCCCCCAACACACCCTGCCCCCCGGCCCCCAGCCCCTGCCCAACACACCCTGCCCCCGGCCCAACACACCCTGCCCCCGGCCCCACACACCCTGCCCCCAACACACCCTGCCCCCCGGCCCCCAGCCCCTGACCCCGGCCCCCAGCCCCTGCCCAACACACCCTGCCCCCGGCCCAACACACCCTGCCCCCGGCCCCACACATCCTGCCCCCAACACACCCTGCCCCCCGGCCCCCAGCCCCTGACCCCGGCCCCCAGCCCCTGCCCAACACACCCTGCCCCCGGCCCAACACACCCTGCCCCCGGCCCCACACACCCTGCCCCCAACACACCCTGCCCCCCGGCCCCCAGCCCCTGACCCCGGCCCCCAGCCCCTGCCCAACACACCCTGCCCCCGGCCCAACACACCCTGCCCCCCGGACCCCGGCCCCTGACCCCCAGCCCCTGCCCAACACACCCTGCCCCCCGGCCCAACACACCCTGCCCCCCGGGCCCCCGACACTTACGGGCCTGGTCGGTCGGGTTCATGAATTTGCCGCTCTTGGTGGAGCTGGTCGATCGCCGCCCCATCTTGGCGCCGCTTCTCGCTCACTCCTCGCCCAAATAAAGCCCGGGTCTCGGTCTCGGTCTCGGTCTCTCGGCCCGGGGCCCGGCTCGGTCTCAGACTCCCCGCACACCGGCCGCCATCTTCAGCCTAGCAACCACCTTTCACCCGCCGCCGCGCTTCCGCTTCCGGGGCCTCCAGCTGCGTCTGAGGGGCTTTGTCTCAAATCATTTCTTCATCCTGGTCCCGGACACACTAATACCGTCCGTGTGAAAAATAACATCACCTCTTGTAAATGCACATAATCCAGGCCGGCCCTCCCCGTGCAGTACTGAGGGAGCGCCGCACTGTCGGAGGGGCAGTACTGAGGGAGCGCTGCACTGTCGGAGGGGCAGTACTGAGGGAGCGCCGCACTGTCGGAGGGGCAGTGCTGAGGGAGTGTCGCACTGTCGGAGGGGCAGTGCTGAGGGAGTGTCGCACTGTCGGAGGGGCAGTACTGAGGGAGTGCTGCACTGTCGGAGGGGCAGTACTGAGGGAGCCCCGCACTGTCGGAGGGGCAGTACTGAGGGAGTGCCGCACTGTCGGAGGGGCAGTACTGAGGGAGTGCCGCACTGTCGGAGGGGCAGTACTGAGGGAGCGCCGCACTGTCGGAGGGGGAGTACTGAGGGAGCACCGCACTGTCGGAGGGGCGTCTTTAAGATGAGACGTTAAACCGTCTGCTCTCTCAGATGGATGTAAAAGATCTCATGGCACTATTTTGAAGAAGAGCAGGGGAGTTCTCCCCGGTGTCCTGGGGCCAATATTTATCCCTCCATCAACATCACTAAAACAGATTATCTGGGTCATTATCACATTGCTGTGTGTGGGAGCTTGCTGTGCGCAAATTGACTGCCGCGTTTCCCACATTACAACAGTGACTACACTCCAAAAGTACTTCATTGGCTGTAAAGCACTTTGAGACGGCCAGTGGTCGTGAAAGACTCTGTATAAATCGAAGTCTTATTGAAGTCATGCACAGATAAACTAGACTGCAATCTACCATTCATGTCTAATGTTCATAAGATAACTAAATTAGCTTGATTTTGGACCCTTTCACCTAACGCAATCCAAATGATACTAATCACAGACAACCCAACACTCTTTGAACTATAAGCTGGTAGATACTGAATGAACTGTAATCCTCTTATTTCCCAGTTGTCACAGATGAAGGAAGGTACAAAGATGTAGTTGCTAACATAATTTTATTTAAAACCATCTAAAATAACACAACTAATTACATGGCATGGTTAAGCATTGCGAATCATGACAAGTACTTGATTTTATATTATCAGTCAGCAGTGTGGATCATCAGAGGCACAACCAGAACTTGTATTACAGTTTCTCATCTTGTTCAGGGTTTGATTCATAATTTCACAACTGGTACTACGTTCTTATCTTCCTGGTTATGAGCAAGTTAGCAGTTGTGTTCAAGATGTTATTGACAAGGTTCTAGCATTAGGTATTGCTGTGAAATATACAGATCAAACATCCATCTCTTCCTTTTAGGAGATTGTTAGCTGTAGCCAGTCTCTCGGCTCCGTGAATGAAGGACAGAATGTCAACACTAAAGGTCAACACACAAACAGTCTTGTTTAGCGAAATGATTAGCCTCATTACTGTGAACAAACCTTGCAAAGAATTAACTTGTTTTCTAACAAGGTTTTGGTTATATTACTGCCACTTGGTATTAACTTGTCAATTGCCAGCAGAGTAAGAATCATACAAAGAGGTTTAATGCTGAGGTTTTTTTTCATGTTACACCCAATTTCAAGTTAATCCTGTTCACTTGATGTAGGGACATTGATCTGCATTTCTGTGCAGTATCTCTCCTAGCCGTCAACATCGCCAAGCCGCCAGCACCACACAGACACCACCACCAGGTGGAGCAGGAACACAACCCCCAAACGGAACCCCACAGCCGTGGGCCACACCAATCCTAATGCGAGAAAAGAGGGCGTGATTAGCATTCAGGTCAAGGCAGCAAGATCCCGATAAAATGCTCGCGGTCTGAAATTATTTCACCTCGAATGAGATGTGTTAGGGAAATTGATGGGATTGAAGGCTGATAAATCCCCAGGGCCTGATAGGCTGCATCTCAGAGTACTTAAGGAAGTGGTTTTAGAAATAGTGGATGCATTGGTGATCATTTTCTCTGGATTAGTTCCTATGGACTGGAGGGCAGCTAATGTAACAGCACTTTTTAAAAAAGAAGGGAGAGAGAAAACGAGTAATTATAGACCGGTTAGCCTGACATCAGTAGTGGGGAAAATGTTGGAATCTATTATTAAGGATGAAATAGCAGCGCATTTGGAAAGCAGTGACAGGATCGATCCAAGTCAGCATGGATTTATGAAAGGGAAATCATGCTTGAAAAATCTTCTGGAATTTTTTGAGGATGTTTCCAGTAGAGTGGACAAGGGAGAACCCATGGATATAGTGTATTTGGATTTTCAAAAGGCTTTTGACAAGGTCCCACACAAGAGAGTGGTGTGCAAAATTAAAGCACATGGTATTGGGAGTAATGTACTGACATGGATAGAGAACTGGTTGACAGACAGGAAGCAGAGAGTCGGGATAAATGGATCCTTTTCAGAATGGCAGGCAGTGACTAGTGGAGTGCTGCAGGGCTCAGTGCTGGGACCCCAGCTATTTACAACATACATTAATGATTTGGATGAAGGAATTGAGTGTAATATCTCCAAGTTTGCAGGTGACACTAAGTTGGGTGGCAGTGTGAGCTGTGAGGAGGACGCTAAGAGGCTGCAGGGTGACTTGGACAGGTCAAGTGAGTGGGCAAATGCATGGCAGATGCAGTATAATGTGGATAAATGTGAGGTTATCCACTTTGGGGGCAAAAACACGAAGGCAGAGTATTATCTGAATGGCGGCAGATTAGGAAAAGGGGAGGTGCAACGAGACCTGGGTGTCATGGTTCATCAGTCATTGAAGGTTGGCATGCAGGTACAGCAGGCGGTGAGGAAGGCAAATGGTCTGTTGGCATTCATATCTAGGGAATTTGAGTATAGGAACAGGGAGGTCTTACTGCAGTTGTACAGGGCCTTGGTGAGGCCTCACCTGGAATATTGTGTTCAGTTTTGGTCTCCTAATCTGAGGAAGGATGTTCTTGCTATTGAGGGAGTGCAGCGAAGGTTCACCAGACTGATTCCCAGGATGGCAGGACTGATATATGAGGAGAGACTGGATCGACTAGGCTTGTATTCACTGGAGTTTAGAAGGATGAGAGGGGATCTCATAGAAACATATAAAATTCTGACGGGACTGGACAGATTAGATGCAGGAAGAATGTTCCCGATGTTGGGGAAGTCCAGAACCAGGGCTCACAGTCTAAGGATAAGGGGTAAGCCATTTAGGACTGAGATGAAGAGAAACTTCTTCACTCAAGAGAGTTGTTAACCTGTGGATTTCCCTGCCGCAGAGAGTTGTTGAGGTCAGTTGGATGTATTCAAGAGGGAGTTAGATATGGCCATTATGGCTAAAGGGATCAAGGGGTATGGAGAGAAAGCAGGAAAGGGGTACGGAGGGAATGATCAGCCATGATCTTATTGAATGGTGGTGCAGACTCAAAGGGCCGAATGTCCTACTCCTGCACCTATTTTCTATGTTTCTATGTGCGTGGGTTGGTTCGAGATTCCTGTAATTTCAAACATATGACAGCAAAACGAACGGACATGTTTCCGTTTCTCCAGCCACTGAGGAACACCCTGAACCCATTTACAAACAACAAGTTGTTTTTGTCGTGTAGTCATTGTTAGGTACATAGTGAGATCCCACAGACGGCCAGTAAGATGAGTGACAGTAAAGCTATATTTGGTGATGTTGGAGCATATCAGAGAGCTCCCTGCTCCTCTTTCAGGCCCATTTCGAGCACCGGAAGAGACTGTCCAGACCCTAGTTTAATGTTTGATCCAAGTGACAGCACTCCCTCAGTACCAGAGTGCAGGGTCACTCCAGGGGATAGACGCTTCGAACAAACAGACAAGATTGCTGCAGCTGAGCCGACCTAACAACAACAACAACTTGTATTTATATAGCGCCTTTAACGTGGTGAAACGTCCCAAGATCCTTCACAGGAGTGTTATGCAATAAAACAATTTGACACCGAGCAGCATAAGGAGAAATTAGGGCAGGTGACCAAAAGCTTGGTCAAAGAGGTAGGTTTTAAGGAGGATCTTAAAGGAGGGCAGAGAGGCGGAGAGGTTTATGGAGGGAGTTCCAGAGCTTGGGGCCCAGGCAACAGAAGGCACGGCCACCAATGGTGGAGCGATTATAATCAAGGATGCTCAGGAGGGCAGAATTAGAGGAGGGCAGAGATCTCGGGGGGTTTTGGGGCTGGAGGAGGTTACAGAGATAGGGAAGTGGTGAGGCCGTAGAGGGATTTGAAAATAAGGATGAGAATTTTGAAATCGAGGCGTTGCTTAACCAGGAGCCAATGTAGGTCAGCGAGCACGGGGGGTGATGGGTGAGTGGGACTCGGTGCGAGTTAGGACACGGGGCAGCGAGCACAGTGGGTGATGGGTGAGCGGGACTTGGTGCGAGTTAGGACACGGGGCAGCGAGCACAGTGGGTGATGGGTGAGCGGGACTCGGTGCGAGTTAGGACATGGGGCAGCGAGCACAGGGGTGATGGGTGAGCGGGACTTGGTGCGAGTTAGGACACGGGGCAGCGAGCACAGGGGGGTGATGGGTGAGTGGGACTCGGTGCGAGTTAGGACACGGGGCAGCGAGCACAGGGGGTGATGGGTGAGCGGGACTTGGTGCGAGTTAGGACACAGGGCAGTGAGCACAGGGTGTGATGGGTGAGTGGGACTCGGTGCGAGTTAGGACACGGGGCAGCGAGCACAGGGGTGATGGGTGAGCGGGACTTGGTGCGAGTTAGGACATGGGGTAGCCGAGTTTTGGATCACCTGTAGTTTACGTAAGATAGAATGTGGGAGGCCAGCCAGGAGTGCGTTGGAATAGTCGAATCTAGAGGTAACAAAGGCATGGATGAGGGTTTCAGCAGCGGATGAGCTGAGGCAAGGGCGGAGACGGGCGATGTTATGGAGGTGGAAATAGCAGTCTTAGTTATACTGCGGCTGTGTCATCAAAAGCTCATTTCAGTGTCAAATATAACACCAAGGTCGCGACACATTAACAATGGGCAGAATCAAGTTATCATCATCATCATCATAGGCAGCCCCTCGGAATCGAGGAAAACTTGCTTCCACTCTTAAAATGAGTCCTTAGGTGGCTGAACAGTCCGATACGAGAACCACAGTCCCTGTCACAGGTGGGACAGACAGTGGTTGAGGGAAGGGGAGGGTGGGACTGGTTTGCCGCACGCTCCTTCTGCTGCCTGCGCTTGGTTTCTGCATGCTCTCGGCGACGAGACTCGAGGTGCTCAGCGCCCTCCCAGATGCACTTCCTCCCCTTAGGGCGGTCTTTGGCCAGGGACTCCCAGGTGTCAGTGGGGATGTTGCTCTTTATCAGGGAGGCTTTGAGAGTGTCCTTGTAACGTTTCCTCTGCCCACCTGGGGCTCGTTTGCCGTGAAGGAGTTCTGAGTAGAGCGCTTGCTTTGGGAATCTCGTGTCTGGCATGCGGACATTGTGGCCTGCCCAGTGGAGCTGATCGAGTGTGGTCAGTGCTTCAATGCTGGGGATGTTGGCCTGGTCGAGGACGCTAACGTTGGTGCGTCTGTCCTCCCAGGGGATTTGTAGGATCTTGCGGAGACATCGTTGGTGGTATTTCTCCAGCAACTTGAGGTGTCTACTGTACATGGTCCGTGTCTCTGAGCCATACAGGAGGGAGGTATTACTACAGCCCTGTAGACCATGAGCTTGGTGGTAGATTTGAGGGCCTGGTCTTCAAACACACTTTTCCTCAGGCGGCCGAAGGCTGCGCTGGCCCACTGGAGCGGTTTTGAATCTCCTCATCAATGTCTGCTCTTGTTGATAAGAGACTCCCAAGGTATGAGAAGTGGTCCACGTTGTTCAGGGCCGTGCCGTGCCGTGGATCTTTATGACGGGGGAGGGGGGGGGGGGCAGTGCTGTGCCGTGAGGACAGGCTGGTGGAGGACTTTTGTCTTACGGATGTTTAGCGTAAGGCCCATGCTCTCGTACGCCTCAGTAAATACGTCGACTATGTCCTGGAGTTCAGCCTCTGAATGTGCACAGACACAGGTGCCATCTGCGTACTTGAGCAAACACTAACTGTAGTCTAAAAATGGTTACATTGACAACAGCGACTACATTTGAAAAGTACTTCATTGGCTGTAAAGTGCATTGGGATATCCTCAGATCGTGAAAGATGCTATCGAAATGCAAGAGTTGCTTTGCAGAAACCCATTCCCCGCTTGTTTGTAATCGCTAACAAAAACTGACAAGAACAATAAAGCGGGCCTCTGCACCTGTTTAAAAAATCGAAGAATAGGGATTTTTTTTACTCACTAGTGTGAAATATTTCACTTCTGAGGGATCGGAGTCAGGCTCTCCCAGGCTCGGGGTGTCAGAGATTAATTCCATCTCTTTTTCTCAACCCAAAGGATCTTTTACCAAATCCTCATAACAGCCGCCCAGCACATTTCCAAATCCCTGACAAGGTAACATTCTGACTCTCACAGGGACGCTGCCAAATTAGCAGTGCATTGTGGGCAGTTTTATCATTTAAAATCTGGTATTTCGGAGATTGTAGCAAACTCATCAGTTTATTAAGCAGGCAGTTGAGCAAATGGAAGGGACTGCCGTCCCATAAGTCCACCATTCAGAAGTGTTCCCGCCACATAGCACTGCCCCCCAGTCATCAAGATCCACGGAGCGGCCCTCAACAATGTGGACCACTTCCCATATCTCGGGAGCCTTTTAGCAACAAAGGCAGACATTGATGCGGAGATTCAGTGCACCAGTGCAGCCTTCGGCTACCTGAGGAAAAGCGTGCTCGAAGATCAGGCCCTCAAATCTACCACCAAGCTCATGGTCTACAGGGCTGTAGTAATACCCGCCCTCCTGTATGGCTCAGAGGCATGGACGCTGTACAGAAGTCATAGACAGTCCCTCAGAATCGAGGAAGACTTGTTTCCTTTCCCAAAGTGAGTTCTTTGGTAGCTGAATATTCCAATACGAGAGCCACAGACCCTGGTACATTCGTCGAGGGAAGGGGTGGGTGGGGCTGGTTTGCCGCGTGCTCCTTCTGCTGTCTGCACTTGACCTCTTCACACTCTTTGCGTTGAGACTCGAAAAGATCAGGTGGTCTTCGGCCAGGGTCTCCCAGGTGTCAGTGATGATGTCGCACTTTACCAGGGAGGCTTTGAGGGTGTCATTATAACGTTTCCGCTGCCCACCTTTGGCTTGTTTACCATGAAGGAGCTCCGCATAAAGCATTTGCTTAGGGAGTCTCGTATCTGGCATGCGAACTATGTGGCCTACCCAGCGAAGCTGATCGAGTGTGGTCAGTGCTTCAATACTGGGGATGTTAGCCTGGATGAGGACACTGATGTTCGTGCGCCTGTCCTCCCAGGGGATTTGCAGGATCTTGCAGCGACATCGTTGGAGATATATCTCCAGCGACTGAGGTGCCTTCTATATATTGTCCACGCCTCAGATCCATACAGGAGGGCGGGTATTACTACATCCCTGAGCTTGAGTTTGGTGGTAGATTTGAGGGCCTGGTCTTCAAACACTCTTTTCCTCAGATGGCCAAAGGCTGCACTGGCGCACTGGAGGCGATGTTGAATCTCCGCATCAATGTCTGCCTTTGTTGATAAGAGGCTCCCGAGATAGGGGAAATGGTCCACGTTGTCGAGGGTCGCGCCGTGAATCTTGATGATTGGAGGGCAATGCTGTGCGGCGGTGACAGGCTGGTGGAGGACCTTTGTCTTATGGATGTTAAGCATAAGGCCCATGCTTTCATATGCCTCAGTGAATACATTGACTATATCCTGGAGTTCAGCCGCAGAATGTGCACAGACGCAGGCATCGTCCGCGTACTGTAGCTCAACGACAGAGGTTAGGGTGAACTTGGACCTGGCCTGGAGGCAGCGTAGGTTAAACAGCTTCCCACTGGTTCTGTAGTTTAGTTCCACTCCAGCGGGGAGCTTGTGGATTGTGAGGTGGAGCATGGCGGCGAGGAAGATTGAGAAGAGGGTTGGAGCGATAACGCAGCCCTGTTTGACCCCGGTCCAGACGTGGATTGGGTCTGTAATGGATCCGTTGGTAAGGATCACAGCCTGCATGTCATCGTGAAGCAGGCGAAGGATGTTGACAAACTTTTGGGGGCATCCGAAACTGAGGAGGACGCTCCATAGACCCTCGCGGTTGACGGTGTCAAAGGCCTTTGTAAGATCGAAGAAGGCCATGTGTAAGGGCTGCTCCCTGCATTTTTCTTGCAGTCGCGCTGCAAAGATCATGTGTGTTGTGCCCCGTAGGGGACGAAATCTGCGTTGTGATACCGGGAGGAGCTCCTCGGCCACAGGGAGAAGACGGTTGAGGAGGACTGTAGCGATAACCTTCCCAGTGGCTGATAGCAGGGAGATTCCCCTGTAGTTGTCTCAGTCGGACTTGTCCCCTTTTTTTAAAGATGGTCACGATCACTGCATCTCTGAGATCTCCCGGCATGCTCTCCTCCCTCCAGATATGAAAGATGAGGTCACGTATCCGCGCCAACAGTGCCTCTCCGCCATACTTTAGCGCCTCAGCAGGGATTCCATCCGCTCCCTCATTTTTATTCTTGAACTGTTTTATGGCTTTGCCTACCTCAAGTCGCTGGAGATATATCACCAACGATGTCTCTGCAAGATCCTGCAAATCCCCTGGGAGGACAGATGCACCAACATCAGTGTCCTCACCCAGGCTAACATCCCCAGCATTGAAGCACTGGCCACACTCGATCAGCTGCGCTGGGCAGGCCACGTTGTCCGCATGCCAGACACGAGACTCTCTAAGCAATTGCTCTATGCGGAGCTCCTTCACGGCAAACGAGCCAAAAGTGGGCAGCGGAAATGTTACAAGGACATCCTCAAAGCCTCCCTGGTAAAGTGCGACATCACCAATGACACCTGGGAGTCCTTGGCCGAAGACCGCCCGAGGTGAAGAAAGTGCATCCAGGAGGGCGTTGAGCCCTTCGAATCTCAACGCCGCGAGCGTGAAGAGGTCAGGCGCAGGCAGTGGAAGGAGCGTGCGGTAAATCAGTCCCATTCCCCCTTTCCCCGACGATTGTCTGTCCCACCCGTGACAGAGTCTGTGGTTCTCGTATTGGACTGTTCAGCCACCAAAGGACTCACTTTAGGAGTGGAAGCAAGTCTTCCTCAATTCCGAGGGACTACCTTTGATGATGATGATGATTCAGAGGTGGGGAAAATGTTGGAATCAATTATTAAGGATGAAATAGCAGTGCATTTGGAAAGCAGTGACAGGATCGGACCAAGTCACCATGGATTTATAAAAGGGAAATCATGCTTGACAAATCTTCTAGAATTTTTTGAGGATGTAACTAGCAGAGTGGACAAGGGAGAACCAGTGGATGTGGTGTATTTGGACTTTCAAAAGGCTTTTGACAAGGTCCCGCACAAGAGATTGGTGTGCAAAATCAAAGCACATGGTATTGGGGATAATGTACTGACGTGGATAGAGAACTGGTTGGCAGACAGGAGGCAGAGAATCGGGATAAACGGGTCGTTTTCAGAATGGCAGGCAGTGACTAGTGGAATGCCGCAGGGCTCAGTGCTGGGATCCCAGCTCTTTACAATATACATCAATGATTTAGATGAAGGAATTGAATGTAATATCTCCAAGTTTGCTGATGACACTAAGCTGGGTGACGGTGTGAGCTGTGAGGAGGACGCTAAGAGGCTGCAGGGTGACTTGGACAGGTTAGGTGAATGGGCAAATGCATGGCAGATGCAGTATAATGTGGATAAATGTGAGGTTATCCATTTTGGGGGCAAAAACACGAAGGCAGAATATTATCTGGATGGCAGCAGATTAGGAAAAGGGGAGGTGCAACGAGACCTGGGTGTCATGGTTCATCAGTCACTGAAAGTGGGCATGCAGGTACAGCAGGCGGTGAAGAAGGCAAATGGTATGTTGGCCTTCATAGCTAGGGGATTTGAGTATAGGAACAGGGAGGTCTTACTGTAGTTGTACAGGGCCTTGGTGAGGCCTCACCTGGAATATTGTGTACAGTTTTGGTCTCCTAATCTGAGGAAGGACGCTCTTGCTATTGAGGGAGTACAGCAAAGGTTCACCAGACTGATTCCAGGGATGGCTGGACTGTCATATGAGGAGAGACTGGATTAACTGGGCCTTTATTCACTGGAGTTTAGAAGAATGAGAGGGGATCTCATAGATACGTATAAGATTCTGACGGGACTGGACAGGTTAGAAACATAGAAACATAGAAAATAGGTGCAGGAGTAGGCCATTCGGCCCTTCTAGCCTGCACCGCCATTCATAGAAACATAGAAACATAGAAAATAGGTGCAGGAGTAGGCCATTCGGCCCTTCTAGCCTGCACCGCCATTCAATGAGTTCATGGCTGAACATTCAACTTCAGTACCCCATTCCTGCTTTCTCGCCATACCCCTTGATCCCCCTAGCAGTAAGGACCTCATCTAACTCCTTTTTGAATATATTTAGTGAATTGGCCTCAACAACTTTCTGTGGTAGAGAATTCCACAGGTTCACCACTCTCTGGGTGAAGAAGTTCCTCCGCATCTCGGTCCTAAATGGCTTACCCCTTATCCTTAGACTGTGACCCCTGGTTCTGGACTTCCCCAACATTGGGAACATTCTTCCTGCATCTAACCTGTCTAACCCCGTCAGAATTTTATATGTTTCTATGAGGTCCCCTCTCATTCTTCTGAACTCCAGTGAATACAAGCCCAGTTGATCCAGTCTTTCTTGATAGGTCAGTCCCGCCATTCTATGATAGGTCAGTCCCGCCATTCCGGGAATCAGTCTGGTGAACCTTCGCTGCACTCCCTCAATAGCAAGAATGTCCTTCCTCAGGTTAGGAGACCAAAACTGTACACAATACTCCAGGTGTGGCCTCACCAATGCCCTGTACAACTGTAGCAACACCTCCCTGCCCCTGTACTCAAATCCCCTTGCTATGAAGGCCAACATGCCATTTGCTTTCTTAACCGCCTGCTGCACCTGCATGCCAACCTTCAATGACTGATGTACCATGACACCCAGGTCTCGTTGAACCTCCCCTTTTCCTAAGCTGTCACCATTCAGATAATAGTCTGTCTCTCTGTTTTTACCACCAAAGTGGATAACCTCACATTTATCCACATTATACTTCATCTGCCATGCATTTGCCCACTCACCTAACCTATCCAAGTCACTCTGCAGCCTCATAGCATCCTCCTCGCAGCTCACACTGCCACCCAACTTAGTGTCATCCGCAAATTTGGAGATACTACATTTAATCCCCTCGTCTAAATCATTAATGTACAATGTAAACAGCTGGGGCCCCAGCACAGAACCTTGCGGTACCCCACTAGTCACTGCCTGCCATTCTGAAAAGTCCCCATATACTCCTACTCTTTGCTTCCTGTCTGACAACCAGTTCTCAATCCATGTCAGCACACTACCCCCAATCCCATGTGCTTTAACTTTGCACATTAATCTCTTGTGTGGGACCTTGTCTAAAGCCTTCTGAAAGTCCAAATATACCACATCAACTGGTTCTCCCTTGTCCACTCTACTGGAAACATCCTCAAAAAATTCTAGAAGATTTGTCAAGCATGATTTCCCTTTCACAAATCCATGCTGACTTGGACCTATCATGTCACCTCTTTCCAAATGCGCTGCTATGACATCCTTAATAATTGATTCCATCATTTTACCCACTACTGAGGTCAGGCTGACCAGTCTATAATTCCCTGTTTTCTCTCTCCCTCCTTTTTTAAAAAGTGGGGTTACATTGGCTACCCTCCACTCGATAGGAACTGATCCAGAGTCAATGGAATGTTGGAAAATGACTGTCAATGCGTCTGCTATTTCCAAGGCCACCTCCTTAAGTACTCTGGGATGCAGTCCATCAGGCCCTGGAGATTTATCGGCCTTCAATCCCATCAATTTCCCCAACACAATTTCCCGACTAATAAAGATTTCCCTTAGTTCCTCCTCCTTACTAACCCCTCTGACCCCTTTTATATCCGGAAGGTTGTTTGTGTCCTCCTTAGTGAATACTTCGGTTAGATGCGGGAAGAATATTCCCGATGTTGGGGAAGTCCAGAACCAGGGGACACAGTCTTAGGATAAGGGATAGGCCATTTAGGACTGAGATGAGGAGAAACTTCTTCACTCAGAGAGTTGTTGACCTGTGGAATTCTCTACCGCAGAGAGTTGTTGATGCCAATTCATTGGATATATTCAAGAGGGAGTTAGATATGGCCCTTACGGCTAAAGGGATCAAGGGGTATGGAGAGAAAGCAGGAAAGGGATAATGAGGGAATGATCAGCCATGATCATATTGAATGGCGGTGCAGGCTCGAAGGGACAAATGGCCTACTCCTGCACCTATTTTCTATGTTTCTATGTTTCTATGAGAACATATACAGGATAAACTCAGCTTGACACCTTGGAAAGACTAAAGCAAAATACTGTGGATGCTGGAAATCTGAAATTAAAACAGGAAATGCTGAAAATACTCAGCAGATCAGACATAATCTGTGGAGGGAAACAGTTAACATTTCAGGTCGAAGATTTCATCAGAACTGGAAAAAGTTGGATATGTAACAGATTTTAAGCAAGTACAGAGGCTGGGAAAGGGGGAGAGTAGGGAGGAAAGAACAAATGGGAAGGTGGGATAGGGTGGAGAGCAGAAGAGATTTCACTCAGAGAGTTGTTAACCTGTGGAATTCTCTACCGCAGAGAGTTGTTGAGGCCAGTTCATTAGATATATAGAAAAGGGAGTTAGATATGGCCCTTACAGCCAAAGGGATCAAGGGGTATGGAGAGAAAGCAGGAAAGGGGTACTGAGGTTGAATGATCAGCCATGATCTTATTGAATGGTGGTGCAGGCTCGAAGGGTCGAATGGTCTACTCCTGCACCTATTTTCTATGTTTCTATGAATGACAAAAGGAATGATGGTGCGAGACAATAAGGGATGGTAATGGAGCAAGACACAAACGATGAGTCCAGAGGAGGTGTAAACGGCAACAGAAGAGTCATTAGCAACGGCTGCCATCTGTCTGAAATTGTTGAACTCGATGTTGAGTCCAGAAGGCTGTAAAGTGCTTGATCGAAAGATGAGGTGCTGTTCCTCGAGCTTAGAATCATCTTCTTCATAGGCGGTCCCTCGAAGCGAGGATGACTTGCTTCCAAACCAAAAAAGGATAAGTTCACAGGTGTTCCAATGAAGGACCTAAAATTCCAGGTCCTGAACTACATGTAGAAAGGTGGAAGATGCCTGTGGGTGGATTTTTTTAACGTGGGGTGACCGCTGCACACCAGCCACCACACGGGCTTGACAGAGCGAGGTCTTGGTCCAGTGGCCAACTGGAGACTTGCTCTGCTGCACGGACCTAGTGCGCACATATCGCAGTGTGGGCTGGTCCGTGCTGCCCCTGGGCCCCTGGACCCGAACTCATGCCTCTCCTGGGCCCCATCACATCCCTCTACATGCCACCCCTTTGCCCCGACCTCACCGCTCCTGCTGTACCTGCCCACGCTCTAATAAAATCATAGAATGGTTACAGAACGGAAGAAGGCCGTTCGGCCTGTCGAGCCCATACACGCTTCCATTCAGCTTCGTTGGAACAGTGGAGGAGGCTAAAGATAGAGAGGTCACTCACCTGTCACAGTTACCTGCACATGATCACTATACAGTGACACAGACTGATTGGACCAATAGCCACAGAAGTAACTTCCCGAATCCGAGATGGTTACACGTTTGAGCTCGAAGAATGTGACAGAACTATTTTCTGCTGCCTGTGTGAGTCGCGGATTCTTGGTGTCTTTGTACAACACAAAGTGTGTAGGTGGGTCCGGCCCGGGAGCTGTACATGTAAATCTAACAGTATCTCCTATCGCTGCACCACCTGATGAGGGAGTCACGGCTAGTGTGGGAACTGGAGCAGGGGCTGGAACCAAGAGATTGTGGAAAACAAAAGCTGGGATGAGTTTGAATCATTTCATATTGATTGTGAAATATCCAACAACGGTCGGTTAGAATGGGTTTGGAGATGTTCTTTCCAAAGATTAAATACCATGGGATATACAGGAATATACCATGGAATATAGAATCACAGAACCTTACAGCACAAAAGAAGACCATTCGGCTCATTGTGCCTGTGCCAGCTCTTTAAGAACATAAGGATTAGGAGCAGGAGTCGGCCATTCGGCCCCTCGATTCTGCTCCGCCATTCAATAAGATCATGGCTGATCTATCTCAACTCCACTTTCCTGCATTATACCCATATCCCTTGATTCCCTTAATATCCAAAAAATCTATTGATCTCTGGCTTGAATATCTTCAATAACTGAGCCTCCACAGCCCTCTGGGGCAGAGAATTCCAAAGATTCACCATCCTCCTCATCTCAGTCCTTAAAGGCCAACCCCTTATTCTGAGACTGTGACCCCTAGTTCTTTGAAAGATCTATCCAATTTATTCCTACACCCCAGCCTTTTCCCCATAACCCTGCATATCAGTCCTCTTTAAATACAGGTCCAATTACCTTTGGAAAGTTCCCACAGAATCTGCTTGCACCACTCTCTTTCAGGTAGCACCCTCTGTGTGAAGAAATTTATCCTCCATTCCCCTCTAGTTCTTTTGCCAATCATTTTAAGTCTATGACCTCTGGTTACCGACCCATTTGCCAGAGGAAAGTTTCTCCTTACTTGCTCCTTCAAAACCCCTCATCATTTTGAATACCCCTGTGGGGTCTCCCATTAAACTTCTCTGCTGTAAGGAGAACAATCCCAGCTTCTGCAATCTCTCCACATAACCGAAGTCCCTCATCCCCGGTGTCAACCTGTGAACCTCCTCTGCACCCTCTGCAAGGCCTTGACATTCTTTCCCAAGTCTGGTGTCCAGAATTGTCCAGCTAGGCCTAACCAGAGATTTGTAAAGGATTACCATGACTTCCTTCTTTTTGTATTTAATGGTCTTATTTACAAAGGAATATACCATGGAATGTACAGGAATATACCAGAATGAGAAGAGAGTGAGTAGACGAGACCTATATTCTCTAGAGTTTAGAAGAATGAGAGGTGATCTCATTGAAAGATACAAAATTCTTACAGGGCTTGACAGGGTCGATGCAGGGAGGATGTGTAAAGTCCTGTCCCCTCAGTACAGATTCACATGAGGCATGTAGTGAAGTCAAGGTCACTCTGGACCTGCACCTTTTATTTTCCAGCTCTGGAATGCTGCACTTGCCTGAGACCTGTCCTTATATACCTGTCTCTTGCAAGTGCACCCCTGGTGGTAAGGTATGCTGGTGATTACAGGTCTTATCTTATTACAGTCATGTACAGCATGTTAGGATACAGTTATATATAATAATGTAAAATACATGACAGGATGTTTCCCCCCGGCTGGGGTGTCTAGATCCAGGGGTCACAGTCTCAGGATAAGGGGTTGGCCATTTAGGACTGAGATGAGGAGGAATTTCTTCACTCAGAGGGTGGTGAATCTTTGGAATTCTCTGCCCCAGAGGGCTGTGGAGGCTCAGTCGTTGAGTATATTCAAGGCAGATATCGATAGATTTGTGGATATTAAGGAAATTAAGGGATATGGGGACAGTGCAGGAAAGTGGAGTTGAGGTCGAAGATCAGCCGTGATCTTATTGAATGGCGGAGCAGGCTCGAGGGGTCGAATGGGCGACTCCTGCTCTTAATTCTTATGTTAATGTACAGGAGTTACAGGAGGGGGCAGAGTGAGTGGGAAGTCTCCAGCAGACCTCCTCCCGCAGTTACTGATTGATCAGGGAGACTCGGATCCAGTCTCGGGCGGAGGAGACTGTCCACACGGGAGAAGCAGGGTTCGAGACACAAACAAGGGGAGAGAAACATGGATCTCACTCACCTCTCACGATTACTCTCACATCATTACTGTAACCTACCGATGCAAAGCGCTCGGTGTCATACACACAGAAGTAGCTCCCTCCATCCAAGTAGTTCATTACTTTGAACTGGAACACGCCCTCAAACACCTTTTCCAATGTGTTTATCACATGCTGCTTTCCAACTTTATACAAATGGAATGTGAGTGCAGTTTGGGGCCCGGGAGCTGTACATGTAAATCTAACCATGTCTCCGGCCATCACAAAGCCTGATGGAGGCTCCAGGGTCAGTGTCAGTTTTGACGATCCACCTGAAACAAACAGATTAGATCATTCAATTCTCGCTGCAGTGGATGGAACCCGATTCACTAGTGGTGGGAACAGAACTGGTTTCAATGAATTCATTCCCAATCCTGGATTAAACTCTCTGACTGGACAGCGGTGGGATATCCCATCCCCTCCACCGCCCAGGCACTGTCTCTGCCCATCGGGCACTGGTTCAACCCACTGTATGCCGTCTCTGCCCATCAGATGCTGTCTCTGCCCATCAGGCACTATCTCTGCCCATCGGGCACTGATTCTGCACATCGGGCACTGGTTCCATCCATCGGACATTGTCTCTGACCATCGGACACTGTCTCTGCCCATCGGGCGCTGATTCTGCCCATCGGGCACAGGTACCACCCATCGGACGCTGTCTCTGCCCATCGGATACTGTCTCTGCCCATCGGGCGCTATCTCTGCCCATCTGGTGCTATCTCTGCCCATCGGGCGCTGTCTCTGCCCATCAGACACCGTCTCTGCCCATTGGATACCATCTCTGCCCATCGGGCGCTGATTCCACCTTTCGGACGCTCCTCAGACTGTCAAGAATCCCCGGCATCACGGCTCAACCGTGCCCCGGGTCCATGGCTGTGAGTTTCACCCTTGGAGCCAGTCAGGAGACATAACTGTGAGCACCAGCTCGGTGTGATTGTACAATCCGGCAATGGATTCAGAAAAACATTGAACAGACGGGGGGTCCTGATGGCACACAGGAACAGCCTGCCCCATTGGATCACGAGGAAAGGAACAAGAGTTGATACACATTGGCCAAGTGTGGCACACGAGATTGTATAATGACACTGTGAAAGGAGAGGCTCAAAAAATGAGTGCTGTAACCTGGTGCTTCTGGGGCTGGACTGGTAACCCAGAGATCAAATCCCACCCTTCAGTGGATCTGCTAATGGATGCTCACCAAGGTGCTGGATTATGGTAAATACTTAACGACTTCACTAAAATCCTGCAGGGAAGTATATCTCCTACCATACCTAGTCTGGCCTGCATGTGACTCCAATCAAATATCCTCAGGGCGTGAGGTTACTCAATACTGGCTTGTCGGTGTTGCCCACAGCTCAAGAACCTATGAATGCAAATATATACTGTATTATATCTGGTACCTAGCACATTGGGACATAATATTCCAATCGTCTCATTCTACCCTAAAATGTCTATGTTCCCAATCATGAGTACTGTTCAGATTCCATGGTCTCCACTAACTAACCTAACATCTGTCATTGGGAAAATGTTGGAGTCCATTATTAAGGAAGCAGTAGCAGGACATTTAGAAAATTAAAATGCAGTCAGGCAGAGTCAGCATGGTTTTATGAAAGGGGAAATCATGTTTGACAAATTTGCTAGAATTCTTTGAGGATAAACGAGCAGGGTGGATAAAGGAGAACCAGTAGATGTGGTATATTTGGACTTCCAGAAAGCATTCGATAAGGTGACACACAAAAGGTTACTGCACAAGATAAGAGCTCACAGGGTTGGGGGTAATATATTAGCATGGATAGAGGATTGGCTAACTAACAGAAAACAGAGAGTCAGGATAAATGGATCATTTTCAGTTTGGCAAACAGTAACTAGTGGGGTGCCACAGGGATCAGTGCTAGGGCCTCAACTATTTACAATTTATATTAATGACTCGGATGAAGGGACCGAGTGTAATGTAACCAAATTTGCTGATGATACAAAGATAGGTGAGAAATCAAATTATGAGGAGGCTGTAAAGAATCTACAGAGGGATATAGATAGGCTCAGGGAGTGGGCAAAAAATTTGGCAGATGGAGTATAATGTGGGAAAATGTGAGGTTATCCACTTTGGTGGGAAAAATAAAAAAGCAAATTACTATTTAAATAGAGAGATTACAAAATGTTGTAGTACAGAGGGACCTGGGGTCCTTTTGCACGAAACACAAGAAGTTAGTCTGCAGGTACAGCAAGTGATCAGGAAGGCAAATGGAATGTTGGCCTTTATTGAAAGGGGGATAGAGTATAAAAGCAGAGAAGTCATGCCACAATTGTGCGTTGGTAAGACCACACCTGGAGTACTGCGTACAGTTTTGGTCTCCGTATTTAAGGAAGGATATACTTGAATTGGAGGCAGTTGAGAGAAGGTCCACGAGGTTAATTCCTGAGATGAGGGGCTTGTCATATGAAGAAAGGTTGAGCAGGTTGGGCTCCTTGAAGTTTAGGGGAATGAGAGGTGATCTTATTGAAACATATAAGATTCTGGGGGACTGGACAGGGTAGATGCAGAGAGGATGTTTCCCCTTATGGGGAATCTAGAACTAGGGGGCATAGTTTCAGGGCATTGGATTACTGGCGGTATAAACAAGCTCCAAACGAAACAGAAAGCGAGCCGGGACAGTTGTTATTAAAACTTCGGACTCCGGGAAAGGTATCTCAGCCATCAGTTCTTGCTGCTACTGACTCATCCTATCGCTTCTGCTTTGTGGTTCCGGAACTGACCTGCGATTCCGGCCTGCAGGGAGCCGACCACATCAGCTGGAAGAGAAAATTATTGAACAATTTAAATCAGAAAGCGTTCTGCCAAGACACAAACAATAGTTTATAAAGTACAGATGTTTTCACTGAGTTGTGATTAAGTTGCAGGATAATGCAAAATGCGACGTTTTTACTTGTGCCCAATTTTACATAAAACTATCATCTCACACAATTCAACGACCAGCCGTTTGGACTAGCAGTGTCACAAGAAGCCTCAAATACATTGACATTAACTCCCCGCTTCTATTCTCAAACAGTATGATGTTATTCTGAGAGTATTCCCTCTCACTGAAAATCCAATCACCTTTTCATACTGGGCTCGACAGCTGTAGTTGCTAAACAATTGTTCTGTGCATGGCATTGACTGTTACACTTGTTGGGAGTAGGACTTTGCCCAAACATTGCTGCCTGTTGCTAGAATGAAACGTCCCTCAGAAATCAATGGGAATGTCGAGAGCGAGTGACCTCCCCATTTACTGACAGGTATATCTACCATCCAATCTGCTGATGTGAGAAGAAGCTCACTCCATGGTCTGAGGGGGTTAACAGGTGCCCCTCAACACTCCGAGCCTGCCTTCCCCACACTCAGCTTCTTTACCATTCAGCAACACCAGGCCTTCAGCCATAACCCACTGACAGTTCTTAATGGCGATCCAATACTCACCAAACACGAACATAGCGAAAAACAGCATTTTTATGGGTAACTTTCTTCCAAGATGTGCGGAACCGCTTGGATTTCTCAATCATCTGACATCTGGTCAGAGAATGGACTGACTGACTGTGTTAACAAGAACGGAACTGAACCCTTCAACTATCAGCATGACTCGGGATTGGTCAGGGAACTTGCGACTGTTGCGATGGAGAATTTCAGAGGTTCATCTACTTGTAAAGGGCCTTTAGTTGGACAGTGTTTGAAGAAACGATACCTTCAATACCAAGAAGGAGCTGAGTGGTTCTGTCGGGGTTACTCTGTGACGTGTCGAACACCAGATCTCAGCCAATTTATCAGGAGCAATTCATCCGCTGGAAAAAGGGTTTGTCACTACACCATTCGTATTGACTTCAGTGTGTCTGAATCTGAACATCATGTGATGGGAGGAAATGGGATGCAGGAGATGCAGTGGATGAGATTTCCGATCACTGAGGTCGCTCGCTGCGAGACATGGACCCCGTTCCCCCTTCGCTAACGCTGACACTAACACTAACCCTGACCCTAACCCTCACCCTAACACCAACACTAACCCTAAACCCGTTCCCCCTTCGCTAACGCTGACAGTAATACTAACCTTAACCCTAACCCTCACTCCAACACCAACACTGACCCTAACCCTAAACCCGTTCCCCCCTCGCTAACGCTGACACTAATGCTAAACCTAACCCTGACACTCCCTAACCCTGACACTGACCCTCACCCTGACCCGAACACTAACATTAAACCCTTCGCTAACCCTAATCCTAACCCCTTTCCTAACACAAACCCTAACACTAACCCTTCGCTAACCCTAAGGCCTTAGCTAACCCTAACCTTGAACCTGACTCTAACACTAACCTTAACCCTAACCCATCCCCCCTTCGCTAACCCGAATGCTAAACCCCTTTGCTAACCCTAACTCTAACACTAACACTAACACTAACCCTAACCCAACCCTAACCCTAAACCTAGATCTAACTCTAACCTAACCATAAACCTAAATCTAAACCTAACCCACACCTATTCAAGCTGGAACTTCGATTAATTGGTTAATTTGATCTTCTGTTATTAATTTAAGATCTCGGATATAAAACAATCATTGCATCATTAAAGACACTGTATAAATGCAAGTCTTTTTTTTATTAGAGGGATTTGGGTGTCTTTATACACGAATTACAGAAAGTTAACATGCAGGTACAGCAAGCAATTAGGAAGGAAAATGGTGCATTTGCCTTTATTGTAAGGGGGTTAGAGTATACATGTAAGGAAGTATTCATAGTGGCAAAAGGTGGGTAGTGGTGTTCCACAAGGATCAGTGCCGGGACCACTGTTGTTCACAATTTATATTAACGGTTTAGACTTTGGAATCAAAAACACAATTTCTAAATTTGTGGATGACACCAAATTAGGGGGGGGAATAGTCAATACTGAGGACTGCAACACATTACAGGAGGACATTAATAAACTTGCAGAATGGACATATAATTGGCAAATGAATTTCAACACAGATAAAAGGGAGGTATTACATTTTGGTAGGAAGAATAGGGAGGTCATGTATTACTTGGAGGGGGCGAGTCTGGGTGGGGTAGAGGAACAAAGGGATCTCGGATACAAATACACAAATCACTAAAGGTTGCAACACAGGTTAGCAAGGCCATAAAAAGCAAACCAAGCACTAATAGAGTCTTTAAAATGATGAAAGGTTTTGATAGAATGGATAGAGAGAGAATGTTTCCACTTGTGGGGAAGAGCATAACTAGAGGTCATCAATATAAGATAGTCACCCAGAAATCCAATAGGGAATTCAGGAGAAACTTCTTTACCCAGAGAATGGTGAGAATGTGGAACTCGCTGCCACAGGGAGGTGTTGAGGCGAATAGTATCTAAGGGGAGGCTGGACAAGGATATGAGGGAGAAAGGAATAGAGGGCTATGCTGATAGATTTAGATGAGGAAAGACGGGAGGAGGCTCGAGTGGACTGGTTGGGCCGAATGGCCTGTTTCTGAGCCGACTATCCTGTGTGATCCTGTAGAACAGTGCACAGCTTTTGCCACTGCTGCCAGGGGCAGATGATGAAAGAGGGAGTGTTGGAAATGATTGCATTAGTGTATCCGTTGGTGCAATGATAAAATCCAACTCTTAACCACTCCCACATCTCAGTCATTTCCCAGTGTTAGTTTTAAAACTGAAACTTGGAGATTTCTTCTTCTTTCTCAACTTTCTTCTGACAATGATCCTGATTCTTCTTCTGGTTGGTGAGTAGCTTTTACTGTGCATCATGTCATCATTTACATGGAAGCAATGATCAAAAACAGTGATGGCTTGCGCAGTCTGGGATGGGACCAGGCGGTAGACTGAGGTTCTTGCTGCTGATTCTTGAACCAGATGTAGACAGATGTCGAGTGTTGGTTAAGAGATAACCAAATGTAATCCAGTCATGGGTGAAGTGGGAAGTCTGTCGAGACTGATACATGGGATCTATTTAGTGCAGTCATTGTGGTTTCGATCACTGGGAAATTACATCATTAGCAACCAAAGGACAGCAGAAATGGATCAAAAGTAAAACACAAAATATATGTTTCAAATAAATGGAGAGGCTCCCTGTTCACACTTTCATCCGAGGTTGATGTGAGGCTTACGGTGAGAGTATCTCTGCCAGCTGAGCTCACTGGTTCGGTGTCCAGTTTAACTGAACATTCGCAATATTGTAGACTGGAAATAATGGCTGGGATAGCAGCAAAGTAGAACTGAAGGGCCTCCAGCTGAGGCTTCAATATTTAAACACAGCCCCCTTCTGCTCAGATCTCCGAACAGGAAGGGGGGCATCCCTGGCTGCTAATCTCCGCAGGATTTCCCAGCCTCCTGCTGGACCCGGATACACAGCAGACCTCAATGACCAGCCGGATTGGGGTTTTTTATTAGTTCCGCAATGTGGGAGTTGCTGGCCAGGCCGGCATTTATTGCCCGTCCCTAACTGCCCCTTGAGAAGGTGGTGGTGAGCCGCCTTCTTGAACAGCTGCAGCCCGTGTAGGGAAGGTGCTCCCACAGTGCTGTTAGGGAGGGAGTTCCAGGATTGTGACCCAGCGACGGTGAAGGAACGGCCGATATATTTCCCAGTCAGGATGGTGTGTGACTGGGAGGGGAACGTGGAGGTGGTGGTGTTCCCGTGCGTCTGCTGCCCTTGTCCTTCTAGGGGGTAGAGGTCACGGGTTTGGGAGGTGCTGCCGAAGAAGCCTTGGCGAGTTGCTGCAGTGCATCTTGTAGATGGTACACACTGCAGCCAGGGGGCGCCGGTGGTGGAGGGAGTGAGTGTTGAAGGTGGTGGGTAGCGTGTCGATCGAGCGGCTGCTTTGTCCTGGATGGTGTCGAACTTCTTGAGTGTTGTTGGAGCTGCACTCATCCAGGCAAGTGGAGAGTGTTCCATCACACTCCTGACTTGTGCCTTGTAGATGGTGGAAAGGCTTTGGGGAGTTCGGAGGTGAGACACTCACCGCAGAATACCCAGCCTCTGACACGCTCTTGTTATCACAGTATTTATGTGTCTGGTCCAGTTAAGTTTCTGGTCAATGGTGACCCCCAGGATGTTGATGGTGGGGAATTTGACAATGGTAATGCCGTTGACTGTCAAGGGGCGGTGGATAGGCTCTTGCTATTGGAGATAGTCATTGCCTGGCACTTGTTTGGTGCGAATGTTATTTTGCTCTTATCAGTCCAAGCCTGAACGTCGTCCAGGTCTTGCTACACGTGGGCACGGGCTGTTCTATTATCTGAGGACTTGCAAATGGCACTGAACACTGAAACCTTTTTCAAACAAGTTTATTGAATGATCACACAGACAATCGTTTGCTGAGAAGTAAAGATACTTTGATCTATTTTGGTCTGATTTTTACAGCGATTTTATTTAATCACATTCTTTCTGTTACAGTTCAAATTACTGAACATCGGTCTGCAGCAGGTTAGTATGTGAGGAGCTTCTTAATCTTATTGAAACTAGTTAAACTGAGGGAGAGTTGGTAAGAGTGAAGCCCAACCAACTAACGGGAGATTTAGCCAACCCCTGTTGCTTTGCATAGAATTTACAGCACAGAAAGAGGCCATTCAGCTCACAGAATGCAGCTATACCACAGGCTGCGACTCACATTTCTGCCGCAACACCTCTGAATTGGCGCAAAGCAAATGTGCGCGGTCGGGAAAGGGGCAGCAGGAAGTCATCGTGGAACAAATGTGCTCCAGTTTGCAGAGTGTGGGGTGACCAACACATGCCAGGGACTGTCTCAGACCAGTCTGACTGGTGTATCACATGGTGTCAAGCAGTTGCATGTCTGCAATTTTAGAACTAGCTACAGATGTCGATCATTTATAGGATAGATGTTCTGGAGGGGGTCTGGGACCCCCTACCCCGCCGGAAGTCTTTGAATTTAACATTTAATTAGAGTGTTTATAGGTAAACATTTTTTAGCTGTATCCTTCATATAAATATACCTGTCTAAGAACTACCCCACCCCTGGTGAATCATGCACACTGCAGCAGTGTAACATCCGAGAGTAATACACGATTCTCTCAACTCTTGATCCACATTCCTAGCTCCACCTCTCCAGAAACGGCCAACATCCTGACCCCACCACGGATCGGTCTGACCGTCTACTGTCAATCTGCGAATGGGGCACAACTTTATCTAACATCAGCCTCACCCAAGCTATCCGCTTTAGCTCCTGAGAACAACTGATTCTTGGGCAGGGGACTCGGGCTGAGGCGGCCAGTGGACACAGTCACCCTGAGCTGAGCTTCAAGCTCCAGACCAATCCACGAGCACCTGTAAAACATTGCTCACCTCCTCCGTGACTGTCGCCGCTGCTGGAACTTCTTCCTCTACATTTTCCGCCAAGTTCCACCCAACATCCACCGTCCACATTTTCCCCAACCGCATGCCCCGCTCACCTGTGGCACTCTCTGCATTGACCCACAACCCACCCCTCACTGACCGACCCCCCTCACTGACCACCCCCCTCACTGACCAACCCCCCTCACTGACCCACCCCCCCTCACTGACCCACCCCCCCCACTGACCACCCCCCTCACTGACCACCCCCCTCACTGACACACCCCACTCACTGACCCACCCCCCCTCACTGACCCACCCCCCCCCCACTGACCACCCCCCTCACTGACCCACCCCCCCACTGACCACCCCCCTCACTGACACACCCCACTCACTGACCCACCCCCCCTCACTGACCCACCCCCCCCCTCACTGACCACCCCCCTCACTGACCAACCCCCCTCACTGACCCATCCCCCCTCACTGACCCACCCCCCCCACTGACCACCCCCCTCACTGACCACCCCCCTCACTGACCAACCCCCCTCACTGACCCACCCCCCTCACTGACCCACCCCCCCCACTGACCACCCCCCTCACTGACCACCCCCCTCACTGACACACCCCACTCACTGACCCACCCCCCTCCCCCACTGACCACCCCCCTCACTGACCACCCCCCTCACTGACACACCCCACTCACTGACCCACCCCCCCTCACTGACCCACCCCCCCCCCACTGACCACCCCCCTCACTGACCACCCCCCTCACTGACACACCCCACTCACTGACCCACCCCCCCTCACTGACCCACCCCCCCTCACTGACCCACCCCCCTCACTGACATACCCCCCTCACTGACCCACCCCCCTCACTGACCAACCCCCCCCCCACTGACCCACCCCCCCTCACTGACCCACCCCCCCTCACTGACCCAACCCCCTCTCACTGACCCACCCACCTCACTGACCCACCCCCCCTCACTGACCCAACACCCCTCACTGACCCCCCTCACTGACCGACCCCCCCGACCCACCCCTCACTGACCCACCCACCTCACTGACCCACCCCTCACTGACCCACCACCCTCACTGACTCAAACCCCCCCTCACTGACCCCCCTCACTGACAGACCCCCCTCACTGACCCACCCCCCTCACTGACCCACCCCCCCTCACTGACCAACCCCCTCTCACTGACACCCCCCATCACTGACCCACCCCCCTCTCACTGACCCACCCCCCCCTCACTGACCCACCCCCCCTCACTGACCCACACCCCCTCACTGACCCACCCCCCCTCTCACTGACCAACCCCCCCCTCACTGACCCACCCCCCCTCACTGACCACCCCCCCCTCACTGACCGACCCCCCCTCACTGACCTACCCCCCTCTCACTGACTCACCCCCCCCTCACTGACCCACCCGCCCCTCACTGACCCACCCCCTCACTGACCGCTCCCCCCTCACTGACCGACCCCCGCTCACTGACCCACCCCCCCCTCACTGACCCACCCCCCCCTCACTGACCCACCCCCTCACTGACCGCTCCCCCCTCACTGACCGACCCCCGCTCACTGACCCACCCCCCTCTCACTGACCCACCCCCCCTCACTGACCCACCCCCCTCTCACTGACCCACCCCCCTCACTGACCCACCCCCCTCACTGACCCAACACCCCTCACTGACCCACCCACCTCACTGGCCCCCCCTCACTGACCCACCCCTCACTGACCCACCACCCTCACTAACCCACCCCCCCCTCACTGACAGACCCCCCTCACTGACCCACCCTCACTGACCCACCACCCCTCACTGACCCACCCCTCACTGACCCACCCACCTCACTGGCCCCCCCTCACTGACCCACCCCTCACTGACCCACCACCCTCACTAACCCACCCCCCCCTCACTGACCCCCCCTCACTGACAGACCCCCCTCACTGACCCACCCTCACTGACCCACCACCCCTCACTGACTGACCCCCCCTCACTGACCGACCCCCCCTCACTGACCCACCCCCCTCACTGACGCACACCCTCACTGACCCACCCCCCCCTCACTGACCCACCCCCCTCACTGACCCACCCCCCTCACTGACCCACCCCCCTCACTGACCCACCCCCCCTCACTGACCCACGCCCCTCACTGACCCACCCCCCTCACTGACCCACCCCCCTCACTGACCCACCCCCCTCACTGACCCACCCCCCCTCACTGACCCACCCACCTCACTGACCCACCCACCTCACTGGCCCCCCCTCACTGACCCACCCCTCATTGACCCACCCCCCTCACTGACCCACCCCCCCTCACTGACCCAACACCCCTCACTGACCCACCCCCCTCACTGACCCACCCACCTCACTGGCCCCCCCTCACTGACCCACCCCTCACTGACTCACCCCCCTCACTGACCCACCCCCCCCTCACTGGCCCCCCGTCACTGACCCACCCCTCACTGACCCACCACCCTCACTGACCCACCCCCCCTCACTGACTCCCCCTCACTGACAGACCCCTCTCACTGACCCACCCTCACTGACCCACCACCCCTCACTGACCCACCACCCCTCACTGACTGACCCCCCTCACTGACCCACCCTCACTGACCCACCCCGCCTCCCTGACTCACCCCCTCACTGACCGACCCCCTCCCTCACTGACCGACCCCCCCTCACTGACCCCCCCCCCCACTGACCACCCCCCTCACCCCTCACTGACCGACCCCCCCCTCACTGACCCACCACCCCTCACTGACTGACCCCCTCTCACTGACCACCCCACCTCACTGAACCCCCCCTCACTGACCCACCCCCCTCACTGACCCCCCCCTCACTGACCCCCCCCTCACTGACCCACCCCCCTCACTGGCCCACCCCTCCTCACTGACCCCCGCTCACTGACCCACCCCTCACTGACCGACCCCCCATCACTGACCCATCCCCCCTCACTGACCCACCCCCCTCACTGACCCACCCCCCTCACTGATCACCCAACCTCACTGACCCACCCCTCACTGCTCCACCCCTCACTGACTGACCTCCCTCACTGACCACCCCCCTCACTGACCTACCCCTCACTGACCCACCCCTCTCACTGGCCCCCCCTCACTGACCCACCCCTCACTGACCCACCACCCCTCACTGACCCACCACCCCTCACTGACTGACCCCCCTCACTGACCCACCCCGCCTCCCTGACTCACCCCCTCACTGACCGACCCCCCCTCACTGACCCCCCCCCACTGACCACCCCCCTCACCCCTCACTGACCGACCCCCCCCTCACTGACCCACCACCCCTCACTGACCGACCCCCCCTCACTGACCCCCCCCCCACTGACCACCCCCCTCACCCCTCACTGACCGATCCCCCCTCACTGACCCACCACCCCTCACTGACTGACCCCCTCTCACTGACCACCCCACCTCACTGAACCCCCCCTCACTGACCCACCCCCCTCACTGACCCCCCCCTCACTGACCCCCCCTCACTGACCCACCCCCCTCACTGGCCCACCCCTCCTCACTGACCCCCCCCTCACTGACCCCCCCTCACTGACCCACCCCCCTCACTGACCCACCTCCCCTCACTGACCCCCCCTCACTGACCCACCCCTCACTGACCGACCCCCCCTCACTGACCCATCCCCCCTCACTGACCCACCCCCCTCACTGACCCACCCCCCTCACTGACCCACCCCTCACTGACCCACTTCTCACTGACCACCCCCTCACTGACCCATCCCCCCTCACTGACCCCCCCTCACTGACACCCCCCTCACTGACCCACCCCCCTCACAGACCCCACCCTCACTGACCCACCCCTCACTGACCCACACCCCCCTCACTAACTCCCCCTCACTGACCCATCCCCCATCACTGACCCACCCCCCTCACTGACCCCCCCCCCCTCACTGACCCACCCCCCCTCACTGACCCATCCCCCCTCACTGACCCCCCCTCACTGACCCACCCCCCCTCACTGACCCACCCCCCTCACTGACCCACCCCCCTCACTGACCCACCACCCTCACTGACCCACCCCCTCACTGACCGAC
The DNA here is from genome assembly GCF_044704955.1 of Pristiophorus japonicus. NCBI lineage: Eukaryota > Metazoa > Chordata > Chondrichthyes > Pristiophoridae > Pristiophorus > Pristiophorus japonicus. The sequence goes on from NC_091995.1 coordinate 99,440,345, forward strand.
ACCCCCCCTCACTGACCGACACCCCCCTCACGGACCCACCCCTCCTCACGGACCCACCCCCCCTCACTGACCGATCCCCTTTCACTGACCCACCCTCACTGACCCACCACCCCCTCTGACCCCCCCTCACTGACCCACTCCCCCTCACTGACCCACCCCCCCTCACTGACCCACCACCGCCTCACTGACCCACCCCCCCTCACTGACCCACCCCCCCTCACTGACCGACCCCCCCCTCACTGACCCACCCCCCTCACTGACCCACCCCCCCTCACTGACCGACCCCCCCCTCACTGACCCACCCCCCCCTCACTGACCCACCCCCCTCACTGACCGACCCCCCCCTCACTGACCCACCCCCTCACTGACTCACCCCCCTCACTGACCCACCCCCCTCACTGACCCCCCCTCACTGACCCACCCCCCTCACTGACCCACCCCCTCACTGACTCACCTCCCTCACTGACCCACCCCCCCCTCACTGACCCTCCCCCCTCACTGACCCTCCCCCCTCACTGACTCACCTCCCTCACTGACCCACCCCCCCTCACTGACCCACCCCCCTCACTGACCCACCCCCCTCACTGACCCACCCCCCTCTCACTGACCCATCCCCCCTCACTGTCCGACCCCGCCCCTCGCAGCCACACATGCGGGCATGTGTGCTCAGCTCACCGCCTCCTGTGTACCCATTCCCCCTCCCTCTGTTCAACCCCAGCTTCAACTGGAGTCTTCACCTTACACTCGCCAATACTTACTTTAAATGCAGGAACCCTGATCCCATTAACCGGCTCCACAAAGTAACTAACCCAAACCCTAACCCAAACCCAAACCCTAACACAAACCCAAACCCTAACCCTAACCCTAACCCTAACCCTAACCCTAACCCTAACTCTAACCCTAACCCAAACCCGAACCCTAACCCGAACCCAAACCCTAACCCAAACCCTAACCCTAACCCAAACCCTAACCCTAACCCAAACCCAAACCCTAACCCTAACCCTAACCCAAACCCAAACCCTAACCCAAACCCAAACCCTAACCCTAACCCAAACCCAAACCCGAACCCTAACCCAAACCCAAACCCTAACCCAAACCCTAACCCTAACCCAAACCCTAACCCAAACCCAAACCCAAACTCTAACCCTAACCCAAACCCAAACCCGAACCCTAACCCAAACCCAAACCCTAACCCAAACCCAAACCCGAACCCTAACCCAAACCCAAACCCTAACCCAAACCCTAACCCTAACCCAAACCCTAACCCTAACCCAAACCCAAACCCTAACCCTAACTCCAACTCTAACTCTAACCCTAACCCAAACCCTAACCCTAACACTAACTCTAACCCTAACCCTAACCCTAACCCTAACCCACACTAACCCTAACCCTAACCCTAACCCTAACTCTGACCCTGACCCTGACCCTGACCCTAACCTTGACTCTGACTCTGACCCTGACCCTAATCCTAACCCAAACCCAAACCCTAACCCTAACCCTAACACTAACTCTAACCCTAACCCAAACCCTAACCCAAACCCTAACCCAAACCCAAACTCTAACCCTAACCCTAACACTAACTCTAACTCTAACCCTAACCCTAACCCTAACCCAAACCCTAACCCTAACCCAAACCCTAACCCTAACACTAACTCTAACTCTAACCCTAACCCAAACCCTAACCCAAACCCTAACCCTAACACTAACTCTAACCCTAACCCTAACCCTAACTCTAACCCTGACCCTGACCCTAACCCTGACTCTGACTCTGACCCTAACTCTAACCCTAACCCTAACCCTAACTCTAACTCTAACCCTAACCCTAACCCTAACTCTAACCCTAACCCTAACCCAAACCCTAACCCACACTAACCCTAACCCTGACCCTGACCCTAACACTGACCCTGACCCTGACCCTAACACTAACCCTGACCCTGACCCTAACCCACACTAACCCTAACCGTAACACTAACCCTGACCCTGACCCTAACCCCGACCCTAACCCTGACCCTGACTATGACCCTGACCCTGACCCTAACCCACACTAACCCTAACCCTAACACTAACCCTGACCCTGACCCTGACCCTGACCCTAAACCACCCTAACCCTAACCCTGACCCTGACCCTGACCCTCACCCTTACCCTGACCCTGACCCTAACCCTGACCCTGACCCTGACCCTAAACCACACTAAGCCTGACCCTGACCCTAACCCAGACCCTGACCCTAACCCTAACCCTAACCCAGACCCTGACCCAGACCCTGACCCTAAACCACACTAACCTTAACCCGACCCAGACCCTGACCCTAACCCTAACCCAGACCCTGACCCTAAACCACACTAACCCTGACCCTGACCCTGACCCTGACCCAAACCCTGACCCTGACCCTGACCCACACTAACCCTGACCCTGACCCAGACCCTGACCCTAACCCTAACCCTGACCCTGACCCTGACCCTGACCCAGACCCAGACCCTGACCCAGACCCTGACCCTAACCCTGACCCTGACCCTGACCCAGACCCTGACCCTGACCCTGACACTAACGTGGCAAAGTGACAGCATCTGGCGTTAACATCTGGGGAATTGTACCCTCGCCAATATCCTCACCCTGCTCATTCGGTTATAGCAACCAACCACATAGATTTAAAGTAATTGAGGGGAAGTTTCGAGGGGATTTCAGGGCAAATGTCTTCACCCAGAGGGCGGTGGGGGTCTGGAACTCACGGCCTGAAAGGGTGGTAGAGGCAGAAACCCTCACCACATTTAAAAAGTACCTGGATGTGCTCCTGAAGTGCCGTAACCCACAGGGCTACGGACCCAGAGCGGGAAAGTGGGATTAGGCTGGGTGGCTCTTTGTCGGCCGGCGCGGACACGATGGGCCGAATGGCCTCCTTCTGTGTCGTAAATTTCTATGATTCTCTGATTTAAATCCAAATCCCGACAAAATGTTCCCACTCCCTTTTGTCAGACTGTCGATGGCACAAAGAGAAAATCCCCTCATTGCAACATGTTCCTTCCCTTTTTCTGAACTGGTGCTTGCAGGGATCGTGCTGGGGCCTCAACTATTTATAATCTATATTAAAGACTTGGATGAAGGGACAGAGTGTAATGTAGCCAGATTTGCTGATGATACAAAGATGGATGGGAAAGCAAATTGTGAGGAGGACACAAAAAATCTGCAAAGGGATATAGACAGGCTAAGTGAGTGGGCAAACATTTGGCAGATGGAGTACAATGTGGGAAAATGTGAAGTTATCCACTTTGCCAGAAATAATAGAAAAGCAAATTATAATTTAAATGGAGAAAAATTGCAAAGTGCTGCAGTACAGAGAGACCTATGTGCCTTTGTACATGAAACACAAACAGTTAGTATGCAGGTACAGCAAGTGATCAGGAAGGCAAATGGAATGTTGGCCTTTATTGCAAGGGGGATAGAGTATAAAAGCAGAGAAGTCCTGCCACAACTGTACAGGGTATTGGTGAGGCCACACCTGGAGTACTGCATGCAGTTTTGGTCTCCAATTTAGCATTGGAAGCTATTCAGAGAAGATTCACTTGGTTGATTCTGGAGATGAGGGTGTTGAGTTATGAGGATAGGTTGAGTAGGTTTGGCCTATACTCAATGGAGTTCAGAAGAATGAGAGGTGATTGGATTGAAACTTATAAGATAATGAGGGGGCTCGACAAGGTGGATGTAGAGAGGATATTTCCACTCATAGGGGAAACTAAAACCAGGGGACATGGTTTCAGAATAAGGGGTCATCCATTTAAAACTGAGATGAGGAGCAATTTCTTCTCTCAGAGGGTTGTAAATCTGTGGAATTCTCTGCCCCAGAGAGCTGTGGAGGCTGGGTCACTGAATATATTTAAGGCGGAGATAGACAGATTTTTGAGCAATAAGGGAATAAAGGGTTATGGGGGAGTAGGCAGGGAATTGAAGCTGAGTCTATGATCAGATCAGCCATGCTCTTATTGAATGGTGGAGAAGGCTCGAGGGGTCAAATGGCCGACTCCTGCTCCTATTTCTTATGTTCTTATGAGACGAGTTTGACCAGAACCTATCCACCCCTATTCAACTCAACCCTACTCTAACCTACCTGACCAGCCAATACTACCCTACCCAACTTAACTCAACCCAACCTAACCCTACCCTACCCAACTTAACTCAACCCAACCTAATCCTATCCTACCTAACTTAACTCAACCCAACCTAATCCTACCCTACCCAACTTAACTCAACCCAACCCAACCTAACCCTAACCTATCCGACCCACCCAATGCTCCCCAACCCTAGCCTACCCAACTTAACTCAACCCAACCCAACCCTAACCTACCTTACCCAAAGCTACCTACACAATTCTATTCTACACAACCCAACCCTAGCCAATCGAACTCAGCTCAACCCAACTCTAACCTACCTAACCTACCCAATCCTACCCTATCCAACCCTACCTGACCTGACCTACATAACTGTGAGTGAATGATGTTTTATTTAGTTTTGATTAACCGGGATCCTGTTTACTGCAGAAATTCTACCAAAGCCTCCGATTACCACATCGCATGCTTACTGTACTGAAGGAGACACCATTTTCCTTTCCTGCATTCCTCCAAGTAAAAGCATCAAGTATCTCTTTTACAAAGATGAAAAGTTTCTCGAAACCATCCAGGGAGACGCAAATTATGGGATTTTGAAGATTGAAGGGATGACCGCATGGAATCAAGGCAACTACAGCTGTGTAAACGAGGCAGCCACCAATGAATGGTCCAACCGGAGTGAGCCAGTGACAGTGTATGTCCGACTGAGAGGTGAGACAGTGGACGCAGAATAGAAATGAGTGAGTTGTCAGCACTGATGTTCTGTGCATCTATCTCACTATAGTTTGCAGCTAATTCTGAAGCATTCAGTGATCGTTACATTAGCTGGGCATAAGGTTTGTTGTAATAAAAACAGAAAATGCTGGAAACACTCAGCACGTCAGGCAGCATCTGTGGAGACTGAAACAGAGTTAAGGTTTCAGATTGGTGACCTTTCATCAGAACTGGAAAAAGTTAGAGATGTAACAGGTTTTAAACAGGGGGCAGTGGTTATGATCAGAAATTGTTGAACTCAATGTTGAGTCCAGAAGGCTGTAAGGTGCCTAATCGGAAAATGAAGTGCTGTTCCTCAAACTTCGGTGTGTTACTTGGAGGGAACTTGGAAGTGACGGTGTTCCCATGCATCTGCTGCCCTTGACCTTCGGTTGGTGGAGGCTGCGGGTTTGGGAGAATCCTTTCCTTCCCACAATCAACTATCTGATTCAGAAACAGATCATGTTCATCTTGCATCAGAACTGAGTTCCAGACATAGCTCAGGGAGGTTGCCCTGATTCTTGTCCAGTAAATTGTGCTAAAACATATCGTGTGTGGACATGAGGTGTGGCCGAGATCAGGCTGTGATATCCCCTAATAGTTGAACAGCCCATTGACACATACATAAAGAATAGCCACTTGGGCGAGGCACCAGTTAACTAATAAGTGCATGGCTTATTCCTAAATATTTATCTCTCTAAGGAACTGTACAGTCTGATATTCTTTAGTTTCAGGTTCTACGCTGTAAATATTGTAAGAAACAGTCTGTATTACATGGATCTTTTATTGAAAAGCCTGGGTAAGGGGATCAGGCCTACAGTGCAGGACATCTCAAAATTTAAAAAAGAGTAGGAGTAAAGAGAAGGCCAGTTGGGGTGGTGATTAGCTACAGTACGCGGATGACGATTGCGTCTGCGCACATTCAGAGGCCGAACTTCAAGCCATCATCAGCATCTTCGCCGAGGCGTACGAGGTGGCCTTGGACAACGTGAACCATTTCCCATACCTCGGGAGCCTACTGCCAGCAAGGGCAGACATTGACGACGAGGTCCAGCACTGCCTTCAGTGTGCCAGCGCAGCCTTCGGTCGCCTGAAGAAGAGAGTGTTTGAAGACCAAAACCTCAAATCTGGCACTACAGGGCAGTAGTGATACCCGCCGCTCAGAGACGTGGACCATATACAGTAGACAACTCAAAGGGCTGGAGAAGTACCATCAATGCTCCCTCCACAAGATCCTGCAAATCCACTGGGAGGATAGATGAACCAACGTCAGTGTTCTCGATCAGGCCAACATCCCCAACATCGAAGCATTGACCACACTCGACCAGCTCCACATGCCCGACACGAAACTCCCAAAGCAAGCGCTCTACTTGGAAGTCTTACATGGCAAGCGAACCCCAGGTGGGCAGAGGAAATGTTTCAAGGACATCCTCAAAGCCTCCCTGATAAAGTGCAACATCTCCACCGGAACGTTGGAATCCCTGGCCAAAGAGCACCCTAAGTGGAGGAAGAGCATCCAGGAGGGCGCTGAGCACCTCGAGTCTCATTGCCAAGAGCATGCAGAAATCAAGCACAGGCAGCGGAAGGAGTGTGCGGCAAACCAGACTCCCTGCCCACCTTTTCCTCCAGCCACTGTCTGTCCCACCTGTGACTGTAATTCCCGTAATGGACTGTTCAGTCACCTGAGAATTCACTTTTAGAGTGGAAGCAAGTCTCGATTTTGAGGGACTGCCTATGATGATGATGATTACCATGTTTAGGGTTTAAACATCTATAAACTGTTTGGGGAAGGGCAGACTGAGGGAGTGAATAGTTCCTGGGGAAGAATGTGTTCGAGTCCGATTCAGTGTTAGGAATCTTGTTTTGGACACACTGGGGATGCAGGGAGAGGACAGAATGTGTAGGATGGGGGTCTGTAGTTTGAGAACAAAAACAGTCTAATCCTAAAACGTACATTAACTTCTATGGCCAAGGGACACAGGACAGGGCTCTTGAGCAGAACTGGATTCAAAGTATGAGGGAGAAACATAGAAACATAGAAAATAGGTGCAGGAGTAGGAATTCCCCACTCTCAAATTGAGGCTGTTTATTTTTGCCTCCTGTCTAGCAGTGACTGCCGGGTACAGTACTCTGGCCATAACAGGCATCTGCAGTGGTGTCCTTCTTATCCTCATCCTCCTGGGTTTCAGTATGTGCTTCTGTTTATCCAAGAAAGGTGAGTGTGAAATCCATCCCTTGGGAAGAGCTGAACGTTACCGATAGCGACCATTAGACTATCCTGGACAGTGCAGGATGGGGCACTATTCAAGCAGGTGCTTCAGGTCATTTCAGACGGTACTCCCTCGGCATGACCTTTTCTCTCAATCTTTAATGTACCCTTTCCTCTTTAATCTTCTCTCCTCTTCTAAACATACTGACATTTGATAGTTCGCTGTGCAACCTCTCACAAATATTGGGTGTCTCACTCTCGCCACTGAATCAGCAATTTTCTTCCAATAAGTTTGCAGCTTCTCATGTAAATTGTATCTCCCCATAGACAGGTTGTTCAAATCATGTCTCTGGTATAAACCCTGGCCACTACTCGCCTTTATTTTCGGTGATGACATTGCGAGAGGACTAGATTCGGCTTAACTTGGATGGCCTTCTCATAGTCAAACTTCAGTTACGTGGATAGACTGGAGAAGCCGGGGTTGTTCTTCTTGGAGCAGAGAAGGTTGAGAGGGGATTTGATCGAAGTGTTCAAAATCATGAGGGGTCTGGACAGAGTAGATCGAGAGAAACTGTTCCCATTGGTGGAAGGGTCGGGAACCAGAGGACACAGATTTAAGGCGATTGGCAGAAGAACCAAAGGCGACATGAGGGAAAACATTTTTACGCAGCGAGTGGTTAGGATTTGGAATGCGCTGCCTGAGGGGATGGTGGAGACAGACTCAATCGTGGCTTTCAAAAGGGAGTTGGATAAATACCTGAAGGAAAAAATTGTGCAGAGTTACAGGGAAAGGGCGGGGGAGTGGGACTGGCTGAGGTGCTCTTGCAGAGAGCCGGCACGGGCTCAACGGGCTGAATGGCCCTCTGTGCTGTAACCGTTCTTTGATTCTAACACCTCACCAAATCCCAGCACGGGGTCAGTGCTGAGCACATACTAGCTGCAGTGGAACCAGGCAGTGGGGTGGGAAGAGAAGAGAACTGGGCTAAGAGGCAATGTGAACTCATTGGGTTGTACCCCAGGGGCTGTGGGTGACAGTGATTATTCTCCAGGCACACAAGATAGTGGCAAAATGGCCAACCCACTTGAGGGGAAGGTAAAGGAGATTGGTAAGTAGTTTTTCTTTTTCTTTTCTATTTCACATTTAGCATTGTTGTTGCCAATTTAAGTTAATCTAAGGGTTAAGTCATGGCAGGAGAGCTCGGACACGTGTTATGCTCCTCCTGTACTATGTGGGAAGTCAGGGATGCTTCCGGTGTCCCTGACGACTACGTGGGCAGGAAGTGTATCCGCCTCCAGCTCCTGACGGTCCGCGTTGCGGCACTGGAGCTGAGGGTGGATTTACTCTGGAGCATCCACGATGCTGAGAATGACGTGAATAGCACGTTTAGCGAGTTGGTCTTACCGCAGGAGAAGGGTACACAGCCAGATGGTAAATGGAAGACCAACAGGAAGAGCAGTGCAATGAAGGTAGTGCAGGGGTCCCCTGTGGTCATCCCCCTGCAAAACAGATACACTGCTTTGAGTACTGTTGAGGGGGATGACTCACCAGGGGAGGGCAGCAGCAGCCAAGTTCATGGCACTGTGGCTGGTTCTGCTGCACAGGAGGGCAGGAAAAAGAGTGGGAGAGCAATAGTGATAGGGGATTCGATTGTAAGGGGAATAGATAGGGGTTTCTGCGGCCGCAACCGAGACTCCAGGATGGCATGTTGCCTCCCTGGTGCAAGGGTCAAGGATGTCTCGGAGCGGGTGCAGGACATTCTGAAAAGGGGGGGTGAACAGCCAGTTGTCGTGGTGCATATAGGTACCAACGATATAGGTAAAAAAAGGGATGAGGTCCTACGAGACAAATTTAGGGAGCTAGGAGCTAAATTAAAAAGTAGGACCTCAAAAGTAGTAATCCCAGGATTGCTACCAGTGCCACGTGCTAGTCAGAGTAGGAATCGCAGGATAGCTCAGATGAATACGTGGCTTGAGGAGTGGTGCAGCAGGGAGGGATTCAAATTCCTGGGACATTGGAACCGGTTCTGGGGAAGGTGGGACCAGTACAAACCGGACGGTCTGCACTTAGGCAGGACCGGAACCAATGTCCTAGGGGGAGTGTTTGCTAGTGCTGTTGGGGAGGAGTTAAACTAACATGGCAGGAGGATGGGAACCTATGCAGGGAAACAGAGGGAAATAAAATGGAGACAAAAGCAAAAGATAGAAATAAGAATAGTAAAAGTGGAGGGCAGAGAAACCCAAGGCAAAAACAAAAAGAGCCACATTACAGAAAAATTCTAAAGGGGCAAAGTGTATTAAAAAGACAAGCCTGAAAGCTCTGTGCCTCAATGCGAGGAGTATTCAGAATAAGGTGGACAAATTAACTGCGCAGACAGCAGTTAACGGATATGATGTAATTGGCATCACGGAGACATGGCTCCAGGGTGACCAAGGCTGGGAACTCAACATCCAGGGGTATTCAGCATTTAGGAAGGATAGGCAGAGAGGAAAAGGAGGCGGGGTGGCATTGCTGGTTAAAGAGGAAATTAATGCAATAGTAAGGAGGGACATTAGCTTGGATGATGTGGAATCTGTATGGGTGGAGCTGCGGAATACCAAAGGGCAGAAAACGCTAGTGGGAGTTGTGTACAGACCACCAAACTGTTGTAGTGAGGTTGGGGACAGCATCAAACAAGAAATAAGGGATATGTGCAACAAAGGAACAGCAGTTATCATGGGTGACTTTAATCTACATATTGATTGGGCTAACCAAACTGGTAGTAATGCGGTGGAGGAGGATTTCCTGGAGTGTATTAGGGATGGTTTTCGCGACCAATATGTCGAGGAACCAACTAGAGAGCTGGCCCTCCTAGTCTGGGTGATGTGTAATGAGAAAGGACTAATTAGCAATCTTGTTGTGCGAGGCTCCTTGGGAAGAGTGACCATAATATGGTAGAATTCTTTATTAAGATGGAGAGTGACACAGTTAATTCGGAAACTAAGGTCCTGAACTTAAGGAAAGGTAACTTCGACGGTATGAGGTGTGAATTGGCTGGAATAGACTGGCAAAGGATACTTAAAGGGTTGATGGTGGATAAGCAATGGCAAACATTTAAAGATCACATGGATGAACTTCAGCAATTGTACATCCCTGTCTGGAGTAAAAATAAAACAGGGAAGATGGCTCAACCGTGGCTAACAAGGGAAATTAAGAATAGTGTTAAAACCAAGAAAGAGGCATATAAATTGGCTAGAAAAAGTAACAAACCTGAGGGCTGGGAGAAATTTAGAATTCAACAGAGGAGGACTAAGGGTTTAATTAAGAGGGGGAAAATAGAGAAGAGAGGAAGCTTGCAGGGAACATAAAAACTGACTGCAAAAGCTTCTATAGATATGTGAAGAGAAAAAGATTAGTGAAGACAAATGTAGGTCCCTTGCAGTCGGATTCAGGTGAATTTATAATGGGGAACAAGGAAATGGCAGACCAATTGAACAAATACTTTGGTTCTGTCTTCACGAAGGAAGACACAAATAACCTTCCGAATGTACGAATATACTAGGGGACAGTGGGTCTAGTGAGAAGGAGGAACTGAAGGATATCCTTATTAGGCGGGAAATTGTGTTAGGGAAATTTATGGGATTGAAGGCCGATAAATCCCTGGGGCCCGATAGTGTGCATCCCAGAGTACTTAAGGAAGTGGCCCTAGAAATAGTGGATGCATTGGTGATCATTTTCCAACAGTCTATCGACTCTGGATCGGTTCCTATGGACTGGAGGGTAGCTAATGTAACACCACTTTTTAAAAAGGTAGGGAGAGAGAAAACGGGTAATTATAGGTTGGTTAGCCTGACATCGGTGGTGGGGAAAATGTTGTATTCAATCATTAAGGATGAAATAGCAGTGCATTTGGAAAACAGTGACAGGATCGGTCCAAGTCAGCATGGATTTATGAAAGGGAAATCATGCTTGACGAATCTTCTGGAATTTTTTGAGGATGTAACCAGCAGAGTGGACAAGGAAGAACCAGTGGATGTGGTGTATTTGGACTTTCAAAAGGCTTTTGACAAGGTCCCGCACAAGAGATTGGTGTGCAAAGTCAAAGCGCATGGTATTGGGGGTAATGTACTGACGTGGATAGAGAACTGGTTGGCAGACAGGAAGCAGAGAGTCGGGATAAACGGGTCCTTTTCAGAATGGCAGGCAGTGACCAATGGAGTGCCGCAGGGCTCAGTGCTGGGACCCCAGCTATTTACAATATACATCAATGATTTAGACGAAGGAATTGAGTGTAATATCTCATAGTTTGCAGATGACACTAACTTGGCTGGCAGTGTGAGCTGTGAGGAGGATGCTAAGAGGCTGTAGGGTGACTTTGACAGGTTAGGTGAGTGGGCAAATGCATGGCAAATGCAGTATAATGTGGATAAATGTGAGGTTATCCACTTTGGTGACAAAAACAGGAAGACAGAATATTATCTGAATGGTGACAGATTAGGAAAAGGGGAGGTGCAACGAGACCTGGGTGTCATGGTACATCAGTCATTGAAAGTTGGCATGCACATACAGCAGGCGGTGAAGAAGGCACATGGCATGTTGGCCTTCATAGCTAGAGGATTTGAGTATAGGAGCAGGGAGGTCTTACTGCAGTTGTACAGGGCCTTGGTGATGCTACACCTAGAATATTGTGTTCAGTTTTGGTCTCCTAATCTGAGGAAGGACATTCTTGCTATTGAGGGAGTGCAGCGAAGGTTCACCAGACTGATTCCCGGGATGGCAGGACTGACACATGAGGAGAGACTGGAGAGACTGGGCCTGTATTCACTGGCGTTTAGAAAAATGAGAGGAAATCTCATAGAAACATATAAAACTCTGACGGGATTGGACAGGTTAGAGGCAGGAGGGATGTTCCTGTTGCTGGGAAGTTCCAGAACCAGTGGTCACAGTCGAAGAATAAGGGGTGAGCCATTTAGGACCAAGATGAGGAGAAACTTCTTCACTCAGAGAGTGGTTAACCTGTGGAATACTCTACGCAGAAAGTTGTTGAGGCCAGTTCGTTAAATATATTCAAAAGGAGTTAGATATGGCCCTTACGGCCAAAGGGATCAAAGTGTATGGAGAGAAAGCAGGAAAGGGCTGCTTTCAATAAGCCATGATCTTATTGAATTTCGGTGAGGGCTCAAAGGGCCGAATGGCCTACTCCTGCACCTACTTTCTATGTTTCTATGTTTCCCCCTCCCACTCCAAGTTCCTCTCCAGCCCTGAGGAGATGTCCTTAACCCTGACACCGGGCAGGCAACACAGCCTTCGGGACTCACGCTCTTGGCTGCAGAGAACAGTATCTGGTCCCCTAACAATACTGTCCCCTACCACCACATTGTTTCTTTTTACTTCCCCCAGTTGAATGGCCCCCTGTACCACAGTGCTGTGGTCAGTTTGATCATCCTCCCTGCAGTCCCTGCTCTCGTCCACATGGAGTAAGAGCCTCGAACCTGTTGGACAAGAGCAAGGGCTGAGGCTCCTCCATCACTATCTCCTGGGTCCCCATAACTTCCTCACTCGCAGTCACACCCTCCTGCCTCTGACCACGGACTAAATTTGAATGAATTAATCTAACGAGTGTGACTGCCTCCTGGAACGCAGCGTCCAGGTAACTCCCCCTCCCTGATGTGTCATACTGTTCTTTTTACTTCTTGTCTTCAGGTCAGTTGGTATTTCAGCTACTGCTGAGCAGCTTCTCTTGCGCTGCTTGGTGTCCACTTTGTCTAATGTGTGTCCAGTGTGTCCAGTGTGAGCAGTGTGTCCAGTGTGAGCAGTGTGACGAGTGTGTCCAGTGAAGGCAGTGTGAGTAGTGTGAGTAGTGTGACGAGTGTGTCCAGTGTGAGTAGTGTGACGAGTGTGTCCAGTGAGGGCAGTGTGTCCAGTGTGAGCAGTGTGTCCAGTGAGGGCAGTGTGTCCAGTGTGAGTAGTGTGTCCAGTGTGACGAGTGTGTCCAGTGTGAGCAGTGTGAGGAGTGTGTCCAGTGTGAACAGTGTGTCCAGTGTGAGCAGTGTGTCCAGTGTGTCTATTGTGTCCAATATGTCCAGTGTGACGAGTGTGTACAGTGTGTCCATTGTGAGCTGTGTGTCCAGTGTGAGCAGTGTGAGCAGTGTGAGCAGTGTGCCCAGTGTGAGCAGTGTGTCCAGTGTGTCTATTGTGTCCAGTATGTCCAGTGTGACAGGTGTGTCCAGTGTGAGCAGTGTGTTCAGTGGGTCCAGTGTGACGAGTGTGAGCAGTGTGTCCAGTGTGAGGAATGTGTCCAGTCTGAGCAGTGTGACGAGTGTGTCCAGTGTGACGAGTGGGTCCAGTGTGAGCAGTGTGACAAGTGTGAGCAGTGTGAGGAGTGTGCCCAGTGTGTCCAGTGTGAGCAGTGTGTCTAGTGTGAGCAGTGTGAGCAGTGTGCCCAGTGTGAGCAGTGTGTCCAGTGTGTCTATTGTGTCCAGTATGTCCAGTGTGACAGGTGTGTCCAGTGTTAGCAGTGTGTCCAGTGGGTCCAGTGTGATGAGTGTGAGCAGTGTGTCCAGTGTGAGGAGTGTGTCCAGTGTGACGAGTGTGTCCAGTGTGTCCAGTGTGACGAGTGTGTCCAGTGTGACGAGTGTGACGAGTGTGAGCAGTGTGAGGAGTGTGTCCAGTGTGAGCAGTGTGACGAGTGTGTCCAGTGTGACGAGTGTGTCCAGTGTGTCCAATGTGAGCAGTGTGTCCAATGTGAGCAGTGTGCCCAGTGTGATGAATGTGTCCAGTGTGAGGAGGGTGTCCAGTGTGAGCAGTATGAGGAGTGTGTCCAGTGTGAGCAGTGTGTCCAGTGTGAGCAGTGTGCCCAGTGTGAGCAGTGTGTCCAGTGTGTCTATTGTGTCCAGTATGTCCAGTGTGACGAGTGTGTCCAGTGTGTCCAGTGTGTGCAGTGTATCCAGTGTGAGGAGTGTGTCCAATGTGACGAGTGTGAGCAGTGTGTCCAGTGTGAGCAGTGTGTCCAGTGTGAGCAATGTGCCCAGTGTGAGCAGTGTGTCCATTGTGTCTATTGTGTCCAGTATGACGAGTGTGAGCAGTGTGTCCAGTGTGAGGAGTGTGTCCAGTGTGACGAGTGTGAGCAGTGTGTCCAGTGTGAGCAGTGTGAGCAGTGTGTCCAATGTGAGTAGTGTGTCCAGTGTGAGCAGTGTGATGAGTGTGTCCAGTGTGAGGAGGGTGTCCAGTGTGAGCAGTGTGTCCAGTGTGAGCATTGTGACGAGTGTGTCCAGTGTGAGCAGTGTGAGCAGTGTGTCCAGTGTGAGTAGTGTGACGAGTGTGTCCAGTTTGAGCAGTGTGTCCAGTGGGTCCAGTGTGAGCAGTGTGTCCAGTATGATTAGTGTGTCCAGTGTGTCCAGTGTGAGTAGTGTGAGGAGTGTGTCCAGTGTGAGGAGTGTGTTCAGTGTGAGCAGTGGGTCCAGTGTGTCCAGTGTGAGCAGTGTGTCCAGTGTGTCTATTGTGTCCAATATGTCCAGTGTGACGAGTGTGTCCAGTGTGTCCAGTGTGAGCAGTGTGTCCAGTGTGACGAGTGTGTCCAGTGTGTCCAGTGTGAGCAGTGTGTCCAGTGTGACGAGTGTGAGCAGTGTGTCCAGTGTGAGGAGTGTGTCCAGTGTGACGAGTGTGTCCAGTGTGAGCAGTGTGTCCAGTGTGAGCAGTGTGAGGAGTGTGTCCTGTGTGACGAGTGTGTCCAGTGTGTCCAGTGTGTCCAGTGTGACGAGTGTGTCCAGTGTGACCAGTGTGATGAGTGTGTCCAGTGTGATGAGTGTGTCCAGTGTGACCAGTGTGATGAGTGTGTCCAGTGTGACGAGTGTGACCAGTGTGACGAGTGTGTCCAGTGTGATGAGTGTGTCCAGTGTGTCCAGTGTGACGAGTGTGTCCAGTGTGACCAGTGTGACGAGTGTGTCCAGTGTGATGAGTGTGTCCAGTGTGTCCAGTGTGACGAGTGTGTCCAGTGTGACCAGTGTGACGAGTGTGTCCAGTGTGATGAGTGTGTCCAGTGTGACCAGTGTGACGAGTGTGTCCAGTGTGATGAGTGTGTCCAGTGTGTCCAGTGTGACGAGTGTGTCCAGTGTGACCAGTGTGACGAGTGTGTCCAGTGTGACCAGTGTGATGAGTGTGTCCAGTGTGACGAGTGTGTCCAGTGTGTCCAGTGTGTCCAGTGTGACCAGTGTGACGAGTGTGTCCAGTATGTCCAGTGTGACGAGTGTGTCCAGTGTGACCAGTGTGATGAGTGTGTCCAGTGTGATGAGTGTGTCCAGTGTGATGAGTGTGTCCAGTGTGACCAGTGTGACGAGTGTGTCCAGTGTGATGAGTGTGTCCAGTGTGACCAGTGTGACGAGTGTGTCCAGTGTGACGAGTGTGTCCAGTGTGATGAGTGTGTCCAGTGTGTCCAGTGTGACGAGTGTGTCCAGTGTGATGAGTGTGTCCAGTGTGACCAGTGTGACGAGTGTGTCCAGTGTGACGAGTGTGTCCAGTGTGATGAGTGTGTCCAGTGTGACCAGTGTGACGAGTGTGTCCAGTGTGATGAGTGTGTCCAGTGTGACCAGTGTGACGAGTGTGTCCAGTGTGATGAGTGTGTCCAGTGTGACCAGTGTGACGAGTGTGTCCAGTGTGATGAGTGTGTCCAGTGTGACCAGTGTGACGAGTGTGTCCAGTGTGACGAGTGTGTCCAGTGTGATGAGTGTGTCCAGTGTGACCAGTGTGACGAGTGCGTCCAGTGTGACGAGTGTGTCCAGTGTGATGAGTGTGTCCAGTGTGTCCAGTGTGACGAGTGTGTCCAGTGTGATGAGTGTGTCCAGTGTGACGAGTGTGTCCAGTGTGACCAGTGTGATGAGTGTGTCCAGTGTGACGAGTGTGTCCAGTGTGACCAGTGTGACGAGTGTGTCCAGTGTGATGAGTGTGTCCAGTGTGACGAGTGTGTCCAGTGTGACCAGTGTGACGAGTGTGTCCAGTGTGATGAGTGTGTCCAGTGTGTCCAGTGTGACGAGTGTGTCCAGTGT
Organism: Pristiophorus japonicus; assembly: GCF_044704955.1. Lineage (NCBI taxonomy): Eukaryota > Metazoa > Chordata > Chondrichthyes > Pristiophoridae > Pristiophorus > Pristiophorus japonicus. The sequence goes on from NC_091995.1 coordinate 99,456,424, forward strand.
GATGAGTGTGTCCAGTGTGACGAGTGTGTCCAGTGTGAGCAGTGTGTCCAGTGTGACGAGTGTGACGAGTGTGTCCAGTGTGATGAGTGTGTCCAGTGTGACGAGTGTGTCCAGTGTGACCAGTGTGACGAGTGTGTCCAGTGTGATGAGTGTGTCCAGTGTGACCAGCGTGAGGAGTGTGTCCAGTGTGACCAGTGTGATGAGTGTGTCCAGTGTGACGAGTGTGTCCAGTGTGTCCAGTGTGACGAGTGTGTCCAGTGTGTCCAGTGTGTCCAATGTGAGCAGTGTGACGAATGTGTCCAGTGTGAGCAGTGTGACGAGTGTGTCCAGTATGTACAGTGTGAGCAGTGTGTCCAGTGTGAGCAGTGTGACGAGTGTGTCCAGTATGTCCAGTGTGACGAGTGTGTCCAGTGTGACCAGTGTGATGAGTGTGTCCAGTGTGACCAGTGTGATGAGTGTGTCCAGTGTGATGAGTGTGTCCAGTGTGACCAGTGTGATGAGTGTGTCCAGTGTGACCAGTGTGATGAGTGTGTCCAGTGTGACCAGTGTGATGAGTGTGTCCAGTGTGACGAGTGTGTCCAATGTGAGCAGTGTGACGAATGTGTCCAGTGTGAGCAGTGTGACGAGTGTTTCCAGTATGTCCAGTGTGAGCAGTGTGTCCAGTGTGAGCAGTGTGACGAGTGTGTCCAGTATGTCCAGTGTGACGAGTGTGTCCAGTGTGAGCAGTGTGAGCGGATCGGACTGCCACTGCGCGGTAGAAATTGACTAAATTCAAAGCCTGAATCCTGTACTTCAGGGACTTGAACAGAAATATGCAAGATTACCATCTCATGTCCCTTGTGAAACCTCGGACTTTGCCCGCACAGTGCTTGACCAGACGGGGCATGTGGTAATGTTTCTGTGCAGACAGTCCTGCGGTGGGACCCTCCTCCTGCTCTGACCCTCCTCCCGGTGGGACCCTGCTCCCGCTGGGACCACTCTTCAATGTACGAGCTTTGTGCGTGTTGACCAGAGACGCCATTCACAAAAGCAGAGACCGGCCAATGACCTCTCTGCTCCGCCACCTGTGCAACACATGTCGGAATGTCTCTCATGTAAGGGGCATATATCACAGCAGCATCTGATAAGCATTCTGCAAAGAGGAGACCACATAATTTATCTACAAATTCACTCACTGAAGCCAGGAATCGGCCCTAATCAACTCCATCTGGCGCTGTCGGCCTGCGGCAATATTTTACACCCGGCTCGGCAACACTCAGACTCACTTTCACATCTGGCACCAGCGTAAACCGGAGGGTAGTGAATCGGACACGGTCAATGGAGAGGTTTATAACGGGCGGGTGTATACTGGTCGGTCAATAAATCCTGTGTTACTGGGACAGCAGACCCTGTGTTACTGGGGGGGGGGGGGAGGGGGGGATAGACCCTGTGTTACTGGGGGGGGAGGGGGGGATAGACCCTGTGTTACTGGGGGGGGGAGGGGGGGATAGACCCTGTGTTACTGGAGGGGGGAGGGGGGGATAGACCCTGTGTTACTGGGGGGGGGGGCGGAGGGAGATAGACCCTGTGTTACTGGGGGGGGGGGGGATAGACCCTGTGTTACTGGGGGGGGAGGGGGGGATAGACCCTGTGTTACTGGGGGGGGGTGGTGGTATAGACCCTCTGTTACTGGAGGGGGGAGGGGGGGATAGACCCTGTGTTACTGGGGGGGGGGGGGAGGGAGATAGACCCTGTGTTACTGGGGGGGGGGGAGGGAGATAGACCCTGTGTTACTGGGGGGGGGAATAGACCCTGTGTTACTGGGGGGGGGGGAGGGAGATAGACCCTGTGTTACTGGGGGGGGGGAGGGGGGGATAGACCCTGTGTTACTGGGGGGGGGGGGGAGGGAGATAGACCATGTGTTACTGGGGGGGGGTGGGGAGGGAGATAGACCCTGTGTTACTGGGGGGGGGGGGTGGTATAGACCCTGTGTTACTGGGGGGGGAGGGATAGACCCTGTGTTACTGGGGGGGGAGGGAGATAGACCCTGTGTTACTGGGGAGGGGGGGGTAGTAGACCCTGTGTTACTGGGGGGGGGGAGGGAGATAGACCCTGTGTTACTGGGGGGGGGGAGGGAGATAGACCCTGTGTTACTGGGGAGGGGGGGGGTAGTAGACCCTGTGTTACTGGGGGGGGGGAGGGAGATAGACCCTGTGTTACTGGGGGGGGGGGGAGGGAGATAGACCCTGTGTTACTGGGGGGGGGGGAGGGAGATAGACCCTGTGTTACTGGGGAGGGGGAGGGAGATAGACCCTGTGTTACTGGGGGGGGGGGGGGAGGGAGATAGACCCTGTGTTACTGGGGGGGGGAATAGACCCTGTGTTACTGGGGGGGGGGGGAGGGAGATAGACCCTGTGTTACTTGGGGGGGGAGGGAGATAGACCCTGTGTTACTGGGGGGGGGGAGAGAGGGGGGAGATAGACACTGCGTTACTGGGGGGGGGGGTTGTGTAAAGACCCTGTGTTATTGGGGGTAGGGGGATAGACTCTGTGTTACTGGGGGGGGGGGGAGATAGACCCTGTGTTACTGGGGGCGGGGATAGACCCTGTGTTACTGGGGGGGGAGGGAGATAGACCCTGTGTTACTGGGGGGGGGGGGGAGATAGACCCTGTGTTACTGGGGGGAGGGGGGGATAGACCCTGTGTTACTGGGGGGGGGGAGGGGGTGTATAGACCCTGTGTTACTGGGGGGGGAGAGAGAGGGGGGAGATAGACCCTGCGTTACTGGGGGGGGGTGTAAAGACCCTGTGTTAATGGGGGGTAGGGGGATAGACTCTGTGTTACTGGGGGGGGTGGTGGGAGAGGGGAGATAGACCATGTGTTACTGGGGGGGGGAGGGGGATATACCCTGTGTTACTGGGGGGGAGAGGGATAGACCCTGTGTTACTGGGGGGGGGGAGAGGGGGGAGATAGACCCTGTGTTACTGGGGGAGGGGGAGAGGGGGGAGCTAGACCCTGCGTTACTGGGGGGGTGTAAAGACCCTGTGTTACTGGATGGGGGGTAGACCCCGTGTTACTGGGGGGGGGGGAGGGGGGAGATAGACCTTGTGTTACTGGGGGGTAGGGGGATAGACTCTGTGTTACTGGGGGGGGGGATATAGACCCTGTGTTACTGGGGGGGGGTAGATTCTGTGAAAACAGACCCTTAAGATAACAGGAAGCTGAGAAATTAACAACTAAAATTGTCCCAATGATACTGCCTGGCTGTAAACAGCATCTGTCCTGTTTATTTGATCCACTGATGTTTCTTGGTCCTGTTTTTCACAGACGGCCTGTCTTCAATTTGTAATAACTACCCAATATATAAAAATAGCATGATTCCATGCAAACTGGCCAAAATGACTATGTGATGAGACAACCCCTGGCAACTCTTCGGCTGTTTGTGAATCTGGGGACACATGTTGCCAGAAGCAAGGCTCATGTTGCACAAACTGCGAAATGAACCCGCTACAGGTCAGGGCTGGTCCTGAGCCCCACACAAAGCCGGCTCCACTCCGGATTGTGAGACTGAGTGAGCTCACCTGGGGCTGCAGCGGTCCCTAGCCCCCTAGGTAAGGGGAAGATGGGAAATCAGCCTTGTTTCCTGCTGCTGATTACTGCCCGGCAACCGGGCATGGGTAGAGAATGGGACCACGATCAGGTGGGATCAGGATCGGGAAATTAGTCAGGACAGGATGGAGTACAGGTAGAGATCTCTACCTGGCATCGTAGAACAGTACAGCCCAATCGGCCCATCGAGTCTGCACCGGCCGTCTCATTCACTGATCTAATATCCCACCTCAGCGACAGATATAACTCACCATCCAGGCACACACTGATACACTGTGACACACACAGTGACACACACACTGGCACACACACTCACACACATTGACACACACTCACACACACACTCACACACATTGACACACACTCACACACACACTCACACACACTGACACACACTGACACACACACTCACACACATTGACACACACACTCACACACATTGACACACACTGACACACATACTGGCACACACATTGACTCACACACTCACACACATTGACACACACTGACACACATACTGGCACACACACTGGCTCACACACTCACTGACACACACTCACACACATTGACACACACTGACACACACACTAACACACACACACTGACACACACACTCACACAGACACTGACACACACACTCACTGACACACACACACTGACAAACACTGATATAAACTGTGACCCACACACTGACACAGACACTGACCCACACTCTGACACACACCATCATCAACATAGGCAGTCTCTCGGGTGTAGAGGATGACTTGCTTCCACTCTAAAAGTGAGATTGCAGGTGACTGAGGAGTCCAATGCTGGAATTACAATCTCTGTCAGACAGTGGTTGAAGGAAAGGGTGGGTGGGGATCCTAGGTTGCCGCATGCTCCTTCCACTGTCTAGGCTTGGTTTCTTCTTGTCCTTGGCGATGGGACTCGAGGTGTTCAGCGCCCTCCCGGATGCTCTTCCACCACTTGGGCCAGGGATTCCCAGGAGTCAGTGGGGATGTTGCACTTTGTTAAGGAGGCTTTGACGGTGTCCTTGAACTGTTTCCTCTACCCACCTGGGGCTCGCTTGCCATGTCGAAGCTCTGCGTAGAGCGCTTGCTTTGGAAGTCTCGTGTTGGGCATGCGGACGATGTGGCCTGCCCAGCGGAGCTGATTGAGTGTGGTCAGTGCTTCGATGCTGGGGATGATGGACCGAGCGAGAACACTGGCATTGGTGCATCTGACCCACACACTGACACTGACCCACACACTGACACTGACCCACACACTAACACTGACCCACACACTGACACTGACCCACACACTAACACTGACCCACACACTGACACTGACTGACACTGACACTGACCCACACACTAACACTGACCCACACACTAACACTGACCCACACACTGACACTGACTGACACTGACACTGACCCACACACTGACACTGACCCACACACTAACACTGACCCACACACTGACACTGACCCACACACTGACACTGACCCACACACTAACACTGACCCACACACTGACACTGACCCACACACTGACACTGACTGACACTGACCCACACACTAACACTGACCCACACACTAACACTGACCCACACACTGACACTGACCCACACACTAACACTGACCCACACACTGACACTGACCCACACACTGACACTGACCCACACACTAACACTGACCCACACACTGACACTGACCCACACACTGACACACACAATCTACAAACTGTGACACGCACAGGGTATAAATTGTGATATGCACAATATCTCTCCTATGTCATGTACACAGTGTATCCTGTGACACTGCATGGTAACAAATCTGAACCATCCCCATCATGTTAGGCATAAATAAAGATTCTGCGGACATGTTGGCGATGTGCCCGCTCTGATCTATCGGGGCAGCGCTGGGTTGGCAGTTTTTCACGAGGCATTGCCATCAGAAGTTCTAATTCCGAAAAACCAAAGTGGGAATAACAATTTGAATCCTTAGGAATGTGTTGGGGATAGAAGCAAAGAGAAAAACAGAACGAGACAGAGGAGCAAGGGACTGGAGGGAGAGCGAGAGCAGCAACAGAGAGAAAGCAAGTGCAAGGAGGTTTATAGGGGACCACATGAAAGTTGTGAAAGATTCTAATCCAAACATCTGGTCAGATGAAAGAGGCCAGCTGTAAAACGCACCAGTCACTATGCGGCTGGGAGATGGGGCTTCAGATACACGCTGCTCTCCAATTACTTTGTGTAGAAGGTCTTGAGGTTTCTTTATACCCGGAAACCAATCTCTCCCTGGGACTGGTGTGTGGACTCACAAGTACACCCTCCTTTAGTAGGATGTTAGGGGCCGGGGAGGGCTGCAAGGCCCTGGGAGGGACACACATGGGAATGGATGGGCTGTCCCTCTGGGCTCTCCGCGGTTGCTGAGGTTGTGGGCTCAGTGTGTTTCGTAATTGTAGTAACGGTTGCTCTCCGAGTTATTGAGGGTATAATTCCTGTACAATATCGCATATAACTAAAACACAAGGATGTATGACTCTGCCGGTAAAGGGATTGTTTCCTGAGATCCTCGGTGTGCAGACCGGGTCCCAACTTCAATAATCTCGGCACAACACTGAGCAAAATACACCGCTGAGAGTTTTAATATAAATAAAATAACTCTACCTTTAAAACAATTCACAGATTTACACACCTGCTCCTGTCTGCATCTTAAAACTCTTTCATTTCAATTTCCAACTGCCTTTGACAATCACATATTTTTACCATCTGGAGTTTAGAGTAAAGACTGGCCCACACGTCACCGACAATAAAAAAAAGTGTGGAGGAACTTTGAAGAAACTGAGAGCAAACCTTGCCGAGTTGAGAAAGCGGAGAGGGACAGAGCGCCGGATCCGGGAGAGAACAGGATCGACTCAACACAACTGGCTCACATTTCACAAGTAAACAGACCCAGAAAGCAAAGAATTAAAAGGTAAAATGTTCCATCAGGTTAAACTGGTCAAAGCATTACTGACTAGCTAACGTCAGAAGCAGAGTTGTTATTTAGCATACGTACCTGTAGATAATAGCATCATTTCACAGTTTGGTAGCAAATGGCGAATCTGCAGCCTCGGGTGAGAGTTTAAGGTGACGGTGTCACTGAGAGACAGCATTAAATTCATTTCTCATTCTCTGCAAAATGATCATTTTTGGTGAAACACATTTAATTTAAACCACAGAAACCGGTGCCAGTTATCTGTTTAACCTGGGTTAATGGGCCGCATTCAATCTGTCCTGGAGGTCCCAGTCTCTGATAGAGCAACCTCCCATTGCCGGTCACTCCACACTCACACTCATTCTCATCCTCACTTACTCACTCCACACTCACTCACTCACTCTCACACTCACTCCACACTCACACTCATTCTCATCCTCACTTACTCACTCCACACTCACACTCATTCTCATCCTCACTTACTCACTCCACACTCACACTCATTCTCATCCTCACTTACTCACTCCACACTCACACTCATTCTCATCCTCACTTACTCACTCCACACTCACTCACTCACTCTAACACTCACTCATTCTCACACTCACTCCACACTCACACTCATTCTCATCCTCACTTACTCACTCCACACTCACACTCATTCTCATCCTCACTTACTCACTCCACACTCACACTCATTCTCATCCTCACTTACTCACTCCACACTCACACTCATTCTCATCCTCACTTACTCACTCCACACTCACACTCATTCTCATCCTCACTTACTCACTCCACACTCACACACATTCACTCACTCACTCTCACACTCACTCATTCTCATACTCATTCCCGCACTCACTCACTCTCACTCTCAGTGTAATGTTTCTTACGTGAAAGGAATATTGCCAGAGCGGCGCTACTCTCAGTCAGATCTGTTTACAACTAAATATTAATAATTTGGCAACAGATTTAAAATTGGTGCAACAAAGCAGCGCCTCAGACTGGGGAGGGTATGTGTGGGGGGTGGGGGATTTCTGGCACGGATGATGTCCCCTTTAACCAGTTTATTTCCACCTGGACCAAACCTGGGCTGAAACATCTGGCGTGTTGGTGCCGGAGCGAAGATTCCGCCTGTCGCTATTTCCAACCGTGGTGCTCTCTGTTTCCATGTGTTGAATATGTCTGTGTCCCCAGGGTGTATCTGTGCCCGGTCACCCCTCCCGTCCTCTGCACCTCCAACTCTGCCTTTCCTTCCCGGAGTTCATGTGTCCTTCAATCATTTCATATTCTCAGGTGCTTTGCAAAGGTTTCCCGGCTCTCCCTGGGCACAAACCCCGCCCCCGGGAAACTCCAACATCCCAGGATCAAAGTCTGACCCAGCCTTGGGACACAAAGCGGTCTGTGCTGGGAATCAGCCCAAACACAGGCTGGTCTAAATAGCGCCCCCTTCCTCAACCCCCCCCCCCTCCCACAAACACATCCTTCCCCCTCCTCCCCACCACACCCCCCCTCACACACACCCACCCCCACCCCATACACACACATCCTTCCCCCTCCTCCCCACCACACCCCCCCTCACACACACACACCCACCCCACCCCATACACACACATCCTTCCCCCTCCTCCCCACCACACCCCCCCTCACACACACACACCCCCACCCCATACACACACACATCCTTCCCCCTCCTCCCCACCAAACCCCCCCTCACACACACCCACCCCCACCCCATACACACATATCCTTCCCCCTCCTCCCCACCACACCCCCCCTCACACACACACACCCACCCCCCCCATACACACACATCCTTCCCCCTCCTCCCCACCACACCCCCCCTCACACACACACACCCCCACCCCATACACACACATCCTTCCCCCTCCTCCCCACCAAACCCCCCTCACACACACCCACCCCCACCCCATACACACACATCCTTCCCCCTCCTCCCCACCACACCCCCCCTCACACACACACACCCACCCCCCCCATACACACACATCCTTCCCCCTCCTCCCCACCACACCCCCCCTCACACACACACACACACACACCCCCCCATACACACACATCCTTCCCCCTCCTCCCCACCACACCCCCCTCACATACACCCACCCCCACCCCATACACACACATCCTTCCCCCTCCTCCCCACCACACCCCCCCTCACACACACCCACCACCACCCCATACACACACATCCTTCCCCCTCCTCCCCACCAAACCCCCCCTCACACACACACACACCCACCCCCCCCCCATACACACACATCCTTCCCCCTCCTCCCCACCACACCCCCCTTCACACACACACACACCCACCCCCACCCTATACACACACATCCTTCCCCCTCCTCCGCACCACAACCCCCTCACACACACACACACCCACCCCCCCCCATACACACACATCCTTCCCCCTCCTCCCCACCACACCCCCCTTCACACACACACACACCCACCCCCACCCTATACACACACATCCTTCCCCCTCCTCCCCACCAAACCCCCCCTCACACACACACACACCCAGCCCCACCCCATACACACACATCCTTCCCCCTCCTCCCCACCAAACCCCCCCTCACACACACACACACCCACCCCCACCCCATACACACACATCCTTCCCCCTCCTCCCCACCAAACCCCCCCCTCACACACACACACCCCCAGCCCCACCCCATACACACACATCCTTCCACCTCCTCCCCACCACACCCCCCCTCACACCCCCCCCCATACACACACATCCTTCCCCCTCCTCCCCACCAAACCCCCCCTCACACACACACACACCCACCCCCACCCCCCCCCATACACACACATCCTTCCATCTCCTCCCCACCACACCCCCCCTCACACACACACACACACACACCCCCCCCCATACACACACATCCTTCCCCCTCCTCCCCACCACACCCCCCTCACACACACCCCCCCCCCCCCATACACACACATCCTTCCCCCTCCTCCCCACCACACCCCCCCCTCACACACCCCCCCCCATACACACACATCCTTCCCCCTCCTCCCCACCAAACCCCCCCTCACACACACACACACCCACCCCCACCCTATACACACACATCCTTCCCCCTCCTCCCCATCACACCCCCCCTCACACACACACCTACCCACCCCCCCATACACACACATCCTTCCCCGTCCTCCCCACCACACCCCCCCTCACACACAAACACACCCAACACCCCACCCCACATACACACATCCTTCCCCCTCCTCCCCACCACACCCCCCCTCACACACACACACACCCACCCCCCATACACACACATCCTTCCCCCTCCTCCCCACCAAACCCCCCCCCTCACACACACACACAACCCCCCCCCCCACACACACACACCCACCCCCCCCCATACACACACATCCTTCCCCCTCCTCCCCACCAC